>NC_079205.1:11370449-11587949 GCF_026745355.1 Beta vulgaris subsp. vulgaris | reverse complement strand
CTCAAATGGAAGAATGGCCTGAGTGGCTTTTGGAGGTTCTCATTGTGAGGCAGTGTTGCTATACATATTCATTAAAGGTCTTCACTCTTCACTATGGAACTGAGTTGTATGGAGTTAGGGATGGAAATAACAACTTTTAAAAGCATAAGTTTTTTTTTACATCGGAAAATCAAACATTAATTAAAAAGGAAGTACAATTTTAATACAATCCAAACTAAAACAAACAAAGAAAACGGAGCCTTACGAGCTCGTACATTCCACCTAAAATAGAAATAAGTAAAACCGATATAAAGTCGTGAGTCGCTAGTCACTGCCTTTGATGGTGGATGTAATCCTCGGGTGGTTGATGGAAGTGGTAGAAGAACCGAATGACGCTCACGATCTCGACAACAAACAACCACCGACAAGCATCTAGTCTCGCCATCTATCATCGCTTAGGATTCTGAGCTCATGATCATGTGAGGAGTCACGTTCCATTGTGACTGACTATTACTCAATCCAATGAGTGGTCGTGCTGACAACCCCCAACTACAACTGGAGTGCTGCCTGTTGATTTGAAGTTTTAAAGGCAAAGACCATTAAGATCAATGCTAAGCTAAGATACGTCCAGTATTAGCACATATTCCAAAAACCTCCACAAATTCCAAAAACCAACTTGGGATGGGAGAGGGGGCCGAGATGGTGGGGATGGGAGAGAGGAGAGATGGGGATGGGGAATAGGAGGAGGGCGCCAGAAGAAGAGGGGAGGGGAGAAGGGGAGGGAGAGGGAGCGGAGAGGTCGGGGGGGGGGGGGGGGGGAGTAGGAGTGGGGTAGGGAATGGATGGGGCGAGGGAGCGGGAGGGAGGGGAGCGAGGAGGAGGGAGGGGAGCGAAGGGGAGGGGGGAGGGAAGAGGGCGGGAGCGGGAGTTGGGCAGGGAACGGATGGGCGAAGGAGCGGGAGGGAGGGGAGTGGGGAGCGGAGCGGAGGCGAGGGAAAAGGAGGGGAACGGGAGGGGCGGTTGCGGGAGCGAGGAAGGGGAGCGGGAGGGGAAGCGGAGGGGAGCGAGGGGGAGGGAGCGAGGGGGAAGGAGCGGAGGGGGAGCGAGGAAGGGGAGGGAAGGAGCGAGGGAGAAGGAGCGGAGGGGGAAGGAACAGAGGGGGAGCGAGGAGGGGGTGGAGCGGAAGGGAGCGAGGAGGGGGAGGGGAAGGAGCGGGGGGAGCGAGGACGGGGCAAGCAGAGGGGAATGAGGAGGGGAGCAGAGGGGAAGAGGAGGGAGAGAGCAAAGGGGGGAGCAGAGGGGAGAGGAGGGGAGCGGAGGGAGCAAGGAGGGGGGAGCGGAGGGAGCAAGGAGGGGGAGCGGAGGGGAGCGAGGAGGGGGGAGGAGGGGTAGCCGCCGCTCTCCTCTCTACCCCCCCCCCCGCCCCGCCGCCCCCCGCCCCCGCCCCTCCCCCCTCTCCCCTCCAGCCCCCTTCCCCTCCGCTCTCCTCTCCCCCCGCTCCGCCCCTTCCCCCTCCGCTCTCCTCTCGCCCCCCCCTCCTCTCGCTCCCCTCCGCCCTCGCCCCGCCCTCCCTCCCCCCTCTCCCCTCCCCCCTCCGCTCTCCTCTCCGCTACCCCGCCCCCTCCGCTTCTCCTCCCTCGCCCCCTCCCCCATCCACGCTCCCCTTTTGCGCTCCCCCGCCACTCCCCCGCCCCTCAGCGCTCCACCCCCCCTCCGCGCTTCCCCCGCCACCTCCCCGCTTCCCCAGCCACCTCTCCCTCCTCCCTACCTCCCCCCGCCCCCTCCCACCCTCTCCATCTTCCCCCCTTTCCCCTCCTCTCCACCGCCCCCTCTCCCTCCACCCCCGCACCGCTTCCCCTCCGCGCTCCCCCTCCGCTTCTCCTTCTCCCCCCCCCGGCCGCCCCCTCCGTGATCCCCTCCCATCCTCTCCCCTCCCTCCCCTCTCTCCCCTCCCTCCCCCTCTCCGCATCCCCCTTCGCTCTCCTCTCCGCATCTCCCTCCCCGCTCCTCCGCCCCTCTTCCCCACCCCTCCTTCCGCTCCTATCCCCCCCGCTCCGCTCCTCCTGCCTCTCTCTCTTCCCTGCCCCCTATCTCTCCCCTCTCCGCGCCCTCGCCCACTCTCCCCCTCCCCCACTCTCCATCCTCCCTTCCCCTCCTCCCTCCTTTCCCACTCCCCCCCCCTCCCTCTCCGCCCTTCCGCTCCCCACACCCCCCCCGCTCCGCTCCCCTCTCTCCGGTCATCCCTTCCCCTCCTCTCTTTCCCCCACCCCCCCTCTCTCACCCCTCTCCGCGCCCCACCACCCTCCGCGCTCCACCCGCCCCGCTCCCCCTCTACCTGCTGCCCCTCCATCCCCCTCCCCCCTCCGCTCTCTCTCTCCCCCCCCGCCCCGCTCCCCAGGCCCCTCTCGCCCCTCCGCGCTCCCTCCCCGCCCCCCCCTCCGCCATCCTCTCCCTCTCCTCTCCTCCCTCTCCGCGCCCCTCCCCTCCCTTCCGTTCTCCTGTCCCCCGCAACTGCTCCCTCTCTCTCCCTCCCCTCCCATCCCGCCCGCCCTCCCTTCTCCGCCCTTCCGCTCCCCTGCCCCTCTCCCCCTCCTTCCTCCATCTCCGCTCCCCCTCCGCTCCCCCTCCGCTTCTCCCTCCCCGCTCCCCCTCCCCTCTCTCCTCCCCCCACCCGCTCCGCTCCCCCTCCCCCGTCCCTCCCCTCTTCGCCTTCCCCCCTCCTTGTCCCTTCCCCCCCCCCCGCTCGCCTCCCTCCCCCCTCCCCTCCCTCCCCTCCCCTCCCCCCTCTCCGCTCCCCCGCTCCTCCCTCCTCCCCTCTCCTTGCCCCTCTCCCCTTCCCGCCTCCCTCCTTCTCCCTTCTCCCCTCTCCGCTCCCCTCACCCCCCCTCCCCCTCCGCTCCCCCGCCTCCCCTTCCCTTTCCCCTCCTCCCCACTCTTCGCTCCCCTCCGGTTCCCTCCCTCTCTCCCTCCGCCTCCCCCTCCCTCTCTCCTCTCCCCCCCACTCTCCACTCCTCCCTTCCCCTCCTCCCCTCCCTCCCCTCTCCCCGCCCCCTCCGCTCCCCTCCCCGCCCCGCTCCCATGCCTCGCTCCCCCCCCTCCCCCCCTCCGCTCTCCTCCCCTCTTTCCCCGCCCCCCCTCTCGCCCCTCCGCACCGCTCCCCCTTCCCACTCCCCCGCCCCTCCCCTCTCCACCCTTCGGCTCCCCTCACCCCCCCCCCCCTTCGCTCCCTCTCTCCGCTCATCCTTCCCCTCCTCTCTTCCCCACCCCCTCTCTCACCCTTCCCGCATCCCACCCCCTCCACGCTCCCCGCCCCGCCCCTCTACCCGCACCCCTCCATCCCCTTCCCCCTCCGCTCTCCTCTCTCCTCCCCCCCCCACGCCCCACTCCTCCCAGCCCCCTCTCGCCCCTCCGCACCGCTCCCCTCCGCGCTCCCTCCCTCGCCCCCCTCTGCGATCCCCTCCTCCCCCTCTCCCTCCCTCCATCCCCTCTCCTCCCTCTCCGCGCCCCCTCCCCTCCCTTCCGTTCTCCGTTCCCCACTCCGCTCCCTCTCTCTCCCCTCCTCCTCCCCACTCCCCCGCCCTCCCCTCTCCGCCCTTCCGCTCCCCTGCCCCCTCTCCCTCCCTCCTCCCTCTCCGCTCCCCCCCCCTCCGCTCCCCCTCTGCTTCTCCCTCCACGCGCCCCCTCCTCCTCTCCCCTCCCCCTCCCTTCCGCTCTCCTCCCCCTCCCCTCTCCCCCCGTCCCTCCCTCTCCCCCGTCCCTCCCCTCTTTGGCCTCCCCCCTCCTTCTCCCTTCCCCCTGCCCCGCCCGCTCCTCCCCCTCCTCTCCCTCCCCTCCCCTCCCCCCCTCTCCTCCCCCTGCTCCTCCCTCTCCTTGCCCCTCTCCTTGCCCCTCTCCCCTCCGCCTCCCATCCCTCTCCCTTCTCCCTCTCCGCTCCCCCCGCCCCCTCCCTAATCGCTCCCCAGCCCCTCCCCTCCCTCCCTCCGCTCCCCCCGCCTCCCCTCTCCCTCTCCCTCCTCCCCACTCCTCGCTCCCCTCCGGTTCCCTCCCTCTCTCCCCTCCGCCTCCCCCTCCCCTCTCCCTCCCCCCTCTCCACTCCCCCCGCTCCTCCCACCCCTCTCTCCTCGTCCCTTCCCCCCTCCCGCCTCCCTTCCCTCTCCCCTCTCCCCCTCCTGCCTCCCGCCTCCCCGCCCCGTCTCCTCCCCCCTCCCCCGCCCTCCCCCTCTCCCCTCCTCCCCCACTCCTCGCTCCCCTTCGGTTCCCTCCTCTCTCCCCTCCGCCTCCCCTCCCCTCTTCTCTCACCCTTTCTCCCTCCCCTCCCCTCTGCTCCCCCCGTTCCCCTCCCTTCCCTCCCCTCCCCTCCCCTCCGCTCCCCCACTGTGCTCCCCCTCCAGTCCCGCTCCCCACCCCCCTCCCCTCCCCTATCCCCCACTCCTCCCCGCTCCCTCCCCCCCGCTCCTCCGCTCCCTTCCCTCCTCTACCCTCCCCCCTCCGCTCCCCCTCCTCTCCTCGTTCCCTCTCCCCTCCCACTCTCCCCTCCCCTATCCTCCACTCCTCCGCTCCCTCCCTCCCCCCGCTCCTTCGCTCCCTTCCCTCCTCTACCCTCCCCCCCGCTCCCTTCCCTCCTATACCCTACCCCACTCCGCTCCCCCCTCCTTGTTCCCTCTCCCTTTCCCTATCCCCCACTCCTCCGCTCCCTCCCCCCCGCTCCTCCGCTCCCTTCCCTCTACCCTCCCCCCGCTCCGCTCTTCCCTCCTCTACCCTCCCCGCTCCGCTCCCCTTCCTCGTTCCCTCTCCCCTCCCCCTCCCCCCACTCCCTTTCCCTCCTTCCCCACTCCCCCTTCGCTCCGCTCCGCTCCCTCCTTCCCGCGCCGCCCTCTCCCCTTCGCTCCCCCCTCTCCGCTCCGCTCCCTCCTTTCCCCGCCGTCCTCTCCCCTTCGCTCCCCCCCTCTCCGATCCGCTCCCTCCTTCCCCCGCCTCCCCCTCCCCACTCCGCTCCCTCTCTGCGCTCCCCCCCTCCTGTATTTAGCTATTTACCCTTGAGATATTATTAACTTAAAAGCTTAAGAACTTAAATTTTAGTTTATAAATTCATAGAACTAAAATTGATTTGGTCTATGTAGCCAAAAGCTTATCCAAATCCTCGTATGAAACCACTAATAATAATTTCAACATTACACTTAAAAGAATTCATTATGTTTAAAACTTGAATGAAGGTGAAGATTAACTTGAAGAGAATGGGAAGAGGTTGACAATATGATAAGACTAATATGAGGGCATTGAAATTTAATAGATATTTTTTATTGGAATTTTCAAAAATTAAATTCAATGAGAAAAAAAGATAGTTTAAAGCGTGGAGAACAACTGCATATGGCATCATTCGAAACTTCCATGAATCTCAAATTTTATCTTTTATAAGATAAAAAATGAAAAACAATATAAGAAATTTGCACTTTTCTCTATTGGACCGATTAATAGATGCATTTATGTTTTAGTGTTTGTTATATTAGCGAAATCGAGTATTGTAAAAAAAAATGTACACAAAGATATGGTTGAAATCCAAGTGGTTTTCTGTGATTTAAGCAAGCAAAACACATGTTGGTAATATATATTATCAACTTATTGAGATGGTAAAATAGTAAAATTGAGGATTGATGCCACCACAATGAACTTACCAGCTATTTCAGGAAACATTTGCCCATAGGCCATAGCAGCCAGCTCAACATTAACCTTCTGTTCAGCTCCCTCCATATGGTGAAAAAAAAACAAAATAAGAAAAGCATAAAACCCAGTCAAATCCACCCACTCTAATTCTCTCTATTCTACCCACCACCACTCTTGATCACACATTCTCTCCCCTCAGCACACACAACCACAAAGCATAAGCACAACACTAAAGCGCTTCTATTTTAAAAGTATCATAAAAGACTATTTACACTTCATCTTAGTTCTATAGCCAGATTATATCAAAGAGGATGATCACTGATCAAATATCAATAAGTTTTATGTATGTAGACAAAATTATAAATCAATTGGCAAGTTACGCAACATAACTTATAAACTAGAAACAATATTAGTATGTAACCTTTGATTTTGTCGTGGGATCACATCATGTGAAAACTTCCAATTATCACCATGTGAGATAGAACGAGCATATATGAGAAAGTAAAGACGACAAAGATAATGGAGAGGAAGCAATATTAGTTAGTAAGGTTTTGGTCTTCAACCATAGCAAAGTATGAAATTTTGACAATCAAGTAAAATTCAGGAAACAAGGCATCTCCAGACTCCAGTAAGAATTCAGAACCTTGGCTGCAAGGACTTCAGGTTCTCTTGTAGTCGCCAACACAATTAATTATTCCACATGAGCACATCATTAGAAGAAGTACATACATGTCTTGGCAAGCAACCAAAGGGCTGTTGATAGACAAAGAGAATTGCTCACCTGATTTCTCAGCATTTCAGCAATCAGCAATCAGCAACAGAACAGTTTCTCTAACGGAAGAATCGGGGTCATCTACCACCTCAAGTACAGCAGTTAAAATCTGATTGAAGTACTGCAACACAGTAAGCGGCATTTAGCAAAAAAAACAAAGAGCTGCCAAAGCACCAGAATGAAAAGAGAGTTCATAATATTGTGTCTATAATACGAGATAATTTTTTTTTTGGTAAAAGTAAGAATTTCATTAAAGCTCAAAACTTAAGGCATGTCTACGAGGCCGTGGCCCAAATAGACACCCTTAGAAAATTACAACCTAATTTGTACACAAGTAAGTAACCTATAAATTATATACAGGCAAAATTTCTTATCTAGCAAGAATCAAACCACGATTTATCAATAGCAGAAAATAATAAGAGATAATTGCTACATGAAGATCAACAAATTATTCTGGCAAGAATATATGTAAATGATATTGCACGTACAAGACCAACATGTTAATTTAATAAGCACAACCCTTCCTATACTTAACAATTCCCTCATCCTTGAAAAAAAAAAATAGCATTGAGCATATCTACAAATCCCCATTGTTAATACTTTTTTCTAAACAAATACAACATTATCTTCATGTTATCTTTTCAAGAAAAAAGAACTACAATTTTTTGTAAAAATTTCGAACCAAAGAAAACTGACAACATGATTATATTACTAGA
The DNA here is from genome assembly GCF_026745355.1 of Beta vulgaris subsp. vulgaris. Lineage (NCBI taxonomy): Eukaryota > Viridiplantae > Streptophyta > Magnoliopsida > Caryophyllales > Amaranthaceae > Beta > Beta vulgaris. The sequence goes on along the minus strand of NC_079205.1, from coordinate 11,580,821 downwards.
ACATCATAAACCGAATCACAAACATATGTTAAAATTTCCAATAATGTCACAAAGATTTATGCGCTTCAAACAGAAAGGAAAAGAACAAAAAAAAAAAAGGAAACTTGATCATCAACAAATCGAAGAAGAAAACCGACGACATGATTATATTACTAGAACATCATAAATCACAAACATATGTTAAAATTTCCAATAATGTCACGAAGATTTATGCGCTTCAAACATAAAGGAGAAAAACAAAAAAAAAAATTGATCATCAACAAATCGAAGAAGAAAACCAACGACATGATCATATTACTAAAACATCATAAACTGAATCACAACATATGTTAAATTTTCCAATAATGTCACGAAGATTTATGCGCTTCAAACAGAAAGGAGAAGAACAAAAAAACATTGATCATCAACAAATCGAAGAAGAAAACCGACGACATGATTATATTACTAGAACATCATAAACCGAATCACAAACATATGTTAAATTTTTCAATAATGTCACGAAGATTTATGCGCTTCAAACAGAAAGGAGAACAACAAAAAAATAAAAAATGATCATCAACAATCGAAGAAGAAAACCGATGACATGATTATATCACTAGAACATCACAAACATATGTTAAATTTTCCAATAATATCACGAAGATTTATGCGCTTCAAACAGAAAGGAGAAGAACAAAAAAAAAAAAAAAACTTGATCATCAACAAGTCGAAGAAGAAAACCGACGAAATGATTATATTACTAGAACATCATAAACCGAATCACAAACATATGTTAAATCCAATAATGTCACGAAGATTTATGCGCTTCAAACAGAAAGGAGAAGAACAAAAAAATAAAAAATGATCATCAACAATCGAAGAAGAAAACCGATGACATGATTATATCACTAGAACATCACAAACATATGTTAAAATTTCCAATAATGTCACGAAGATTTATGCGCTTCAAACAGAAAGGAGAAGAACAAAAAAAAAAAAATTGATCATCAACAAATCGAAGAAGAAAACCGACGACATGATTATATTACTAGAACATCATAAACCGAATCACAAACATATGTTAAATTTTCCAATAATGTCACGAAGATTTATGCGCTTCAAACAGAAAGGAGAAGAACAAAAAAATAAAAAAATGATCATCAACAATCGAAGAAGAAAACCGATGACATGATTATATCACTAGAACATCACAAACATATGTTAAAATTTTCAATAATGTCACGAAGATTTATGCGCTTCAAACAGAAAGGAGAAGAACAAAAAAATATTGATCATCAACAAACCGAAGAAGAAAACCGACGACATGATTATATTACTAGAAAATCATAAACCGAATCACAAACATATGTTATATTTTCCCATAATGTCACGAAGATTTATGCGCTTCAAACAGAAAGGAGAAGAACAAAAAAATAAAAAATGATCATCAACAATCGAAGAAGAAAACCGATGACATGATTATATCACTAGAACATCACAAACATATGTTAAAATTTCCAATAATGTCACGAAGATTTATGCGCTTCAAACAGAAAGGAGAAGAACAAAAAAAAAAATTGATCATCAACAAATCGAAGAAGAAAACCGACGACATGATTATATTACTAGAACATCATAAACCGAATCACAAACATATGTTAAATTTTCCAATAATGTCACGAAGATTTATGCGCTTCAAACAGAAAGGAGAATAATAAAAAAATAAAAAATGATCATCAACAATCGAAGAAGAAAACCGATGACATGATTATATCACTAGAACATCACAAACATATGTTAAAATTTCCAATAATGTCACGAAGATTTATGTGCTTCAAACAGAAAGGAGAAGAACAAAAAAAAACTTGATCATCAACAAATCGAGGAAGAAATCCGCAAAATTTCGAACCATGAAAATCAAAATTTACTCAAAACTGATAAATGAACAGCTTACCGAATTTCCGATCACAAATCATACGAGAAAATAAATATAACAATCAATCCAAAACGTCAATTGAAGGATTAAAATTTAGTACGAGATGAAATTAACAGATTAGAGGCAAATCTGGACTATTAGGGCACAAAATTTTGTGGAAGAGGATAGAGAAGAAGATCTTAAGTATGTCGCTTGTTTTTTTTTTTGGGTGCTAAAAGAGAGCAGAGCTTTAAGTATGTCGCTTGTGAATTGTGATGAGGCGGTTTACAACGGTACTATATTTGACACATGTGTCTTTTTGTTCTTTTCAAAGTTAGTTATGGGAGTGGTCTATTTGTTTTGCTTCACATCTTTGTACAAGATTTGATTCTAGAATTGCAAGCTTATATATTAAAGTTTAATTGTATTTGATATTATTATTTTTAAAATAAAATATAAATAAATGAAAAACATAAGTACTTAAATGTATTTCCTGCTTAAAAACTAGTTTATATAAATTAGAGTTTTAATCACTAACCAAATAATATTTAGATTTTTTATTTTTAATTTGGACGTTGTTCATAGATAAATACTCAAAAAAAACTCCAATATACACGAAAAAACATAGCCATGTGGAGTTTTGTTTGATTCTTCTCATTGTGTACATTAGGAAAATGAAACTTTTATAGCAATCGTGTATTGGAGAAATGTAAAATCTAATAAAACATGGAAGGGGTATTTTAAAATAAAACTAGTAATTTTTGCACGCAATGCGTGCGCGACATTATGGTGATTTTGTACATTTTTTTAAAAAAAAAAATCTGAAAGTTACCTTCACTAAAAAAATGTAGTTTTTTAGGGAAAAAAAAAAATCTAGTTGTTACATTAGAGCTTTTTTTGAAAAAAGTTAAGACTTTTTTGCCCTCATTAGTTATCTAGGAAGAATAAAAATATAAGGGGTATTTTACGAAATTCAAATTGACACCAAAGTATTCATCATTATAGATATATAACGACTCTTTAACCAGTCCTATGGAATTATAAATTTCATGGGGTGCTCGTGGGGAGGTGGTGGTGGTTGTTGGGTAATTAGAGTTAGGCATTAGGGTTGAGATTAGGTGAAAAATCCGTTTTTTTTTTGTATTATTGTAAGATAGATGAAAAAACAAGTTATTTATGTTTCTTTTGACGGGAAAAAAGAAGTTATCTCAAATATAAAGTTTAACATTCAAATATTCGAAAGTACTATGAAATTTGATTTCCTTTGTTTACTCCCTTCAGAAAAAATTAGTTAGCCAATCTAACATTCAATTATAGGAGATGATAATATCAAAAACCCGTTTATATTGAAGATACATGATATACAGTCTTTAGTGTATGTAAGATTTATTAGTGTATGTATCGAAATCAAAATGGCCTATTTGGTAGACAATAATATACCGTATGTGATAATCACAATGAAGTCATAAGTAGATAATAGATCCATGAAGAAAATCTTATCCTAATGTCTATTGTCATTTTTTAAAAAGAAATTATGTATTCTAAATTTTTTTCCTTCACAATATTTGTATTGACATTCACTATCACCGTATCACTTTAGAGGTGGTATTGGGTGACTAATATCATATTTGTAAAACAAAACACTATCTGAGGATGCCATGAAAATTGGCATTGGCGTAAAATCTTCTTCGCGAATACATTACTATTACCACCCATTATTAGCGACTCTTAAACAATTTAAAAAATGGATATCACAACCATGAAGTGGCAAGGACAACTGAACCCACTTAGCACCACCTAAAGAAAACATATTCGACCACAGTGGTTTTTCTGGCTGACTGCTGCTGGAGCTGTACATTATCCCAGCTCTGGAGAAAATCTGTGACAATTGAGGTTAAGCCATGGATTGAATATGAATGAGCACACAAATAAGTCATAAATCTCTATTACATAAGGGAAGGGGGACCTATGGTGTCCTCTTTTGAACCGACTATTCCCCCCCCCCTCCCTTTCTAAATTACAAAAAGCATATCAATACCAAATTGGAGGTTATTAAATTTCAACATCACTCACAAATCACTTATATCAGGAAACTTTACAAATCACTCAAAGAATTGAGAAAATCACGTTGAAGAAATCACGCAAATCACTCACATGATCAAAAACTTTACAAAAATCTTAACTTAGAAACTAAAACTAAGAGAGGTGAATAATAACTTGGCTCTAAAAAATGCTTCCTCTAAAAAATGAGGATTAAGAATATTTTTGCAAAAAGTATAAAGTATGAATAAAAGGAAATGAAAGAAAAAAGGAAAAAGTAAAAATAAAAGAAGTAAAAAGTGGGAGAAAATAAAAAGGAAAAACAAAACAAAACAGAAAAAAAAAAGAGAAAACCGAAGAGTACAGCAAAAGCCAAAAGGAGTAAAAAGAAAATAGAAATAGAGAAAGGAAATCAGAAACTGAAGCATCAGACCCCCTTTTTGCGAACAACTTTTCCAAAAATCCATTTTCAAAAAAATAAAATTACATTAATTTGCGAAATCAAATTGTGTATGAAAATTTTAAAATTTCATTTCAAATATAATTGAAACTCAAAGTGTTAAAATTTAAAAAAGAGAAAAATTAACAATGATCATTTCATGCGAAAGTAATTAGTAGAGTGTGTATGAAAATTTTTAAATTTCATTTCAAATATAATTCAAACTCAAAGTGTTAAAATGTAGAAAAGGAGAAAAATTAAATTGACCATTTCATGCAAAATCAGATTGTGTATGACAATTTTAAAATTTCATTTTAAATATAATTGAAACTCAAAGTGTTAACATTTAGAAAAGGAGAAAAAAAAACTGAAATTGTAGTATACTTTTCGGTTACAAAATTACTGAAATCCATGATTTAAGAAATTACCTTTCTTTGTTACAAAATCGACCCAATCAGATCTACTGCTTCATGAGACTTGAATTGAAATGCTTGATTTTTTTGATGTTGTTCTTTGACATTGACTTTAAAATCTACTGTTGCATGTATTTCTTTGATGCTGTTCGAAAATTTCCTAATTTTGTTATTGTATATTGCATACTTTGATGAACTGGGTGAACTAGGTTCCTTCAAAATATAGGTTGTAGATTTGTAGTGAGAGGACAGAGAGAATGAATAGCTAGAAATGTATTGAAATTTTTAGGCCGAGAGGAGAGAGATAATGAATAGTTGGAGCATTGTTTTTTTATAATTGATGGTCTCAGTTCACTCTCACTCTTCACCAATTTAATCTTACTCTTCACCAATTTACATCCACCAAGTAAGACCATGGAGATTAATCAATTCCACACCGTTGATTACATATTTGAAGTTGACCGGCCTGATGAGTGTGCGTGGATTTTCAAGAAAATTAGTTAAAGTCAACAAAAAAAATAGTTACAAATGCAATTTCATTATTTATACTTATTTACTAAAGTGTTTTTAAATACTATTAAATTGTATTTCAAAGAATCTTATTCACAAAATGAAGGTGAACTTAAATACTAACTTGCATTTTCTTTTTGTTTACTACTTAGTAATAATTAGGCCTAAAAATGTCATCGCACGCATCGCATGCATAAAAAAGCTAGTAATATAATAATGTAACCAGAAAGAAACTGTAACGTTTCATATTAGGAGCAAAAAGAAAAGCATCCACAAAAAGAAAGACTTTTATACATACCCTAAGGGGTCGTTTGGTTCACTATTTTTGGGTTTCACGAAACGGAATCAATTACCGATTCCCTTTTTTCTTGTTTGGTTCAACCCCTCATCAATCCATTACCATTACTTGATGGTAATGGATTCCCCCAATTTGTTACCTTCCCTCCCCCTCAAATAACAAAGTCCATTACTTGAAATTAATGGTTACCCTTCATTTCCATTTCTTGGCTTGAACCAAACACTCAAAGGTAACTATCTTTGTTACCATTCCTCTCCTCTATTTGTATCCATTCTTTTTTCATTCCATATCTTGAACCAAACGACCCCTAAATATATATGAGTAATGTACTACAATGATAGGCTGATAGCAATTTCACTTCATGTATCATATGTTTGCTTCAGCATAAGATTATACGATATGTAAACTACTAGTGTTTATAAGTTGAAAGAAACTAGTTTAAGTGTATTCTTGAGCATAATCTGAATAACCTATTGCTCCAATATTTCTCTCAAATTCTTCTTGCTTTCTCCCTCTATCATCAAGATTTGTCTTCACAACAATGGTGGAAGTCTCCATTGTATTAGAGCCTACAAATTACAATTGTATTTTCTTCTTCAATCAATTAAAAATATTATTAATTGGCTCTGTTTGGCATTACTAGCTAAGAATAAACTGAAACTGATAAGTTAACTGAAACTGATAAGATAAAGCTGAAACTGATAAGGTGTTGAAACTGATAAGGTAACTGATTAATTTAACTGTTTGGCAAATTAGTTGATCAAGTTGATAAATTATTTTAGCAAAATTAGTTGTTGTCAAAATTTTGGAAAGATTTTCCAAAATTTCAGTCACCTGAGTGTTAAAAGGTAAATTTTTTAACTTATCATTTAAGTCATTTTAGCCACCTGAAATTTTATTTTAGGTGCTCCCCAAACAGTACTAATCATTTTAGCACCTAAAATATGTTAGCACCTTATCATTTAAGGTAACTAAAATGCTTCCCCAAACAGAGCCGTTGTCCTCATCTTCAATTTTCTGAAATTATATCCATTTCATCCTCAACTCTTACATCAAGTGGCTATCCTAGTTTGACCTTTTTACAGATATAAGATGTGCTCAATATTGATTTCATCAAGAGGACTAGGAGTTGTGTAATATATCAATTCTCAATGTCATTGCTCTAGGAAATGTGCTTTGCCCCCTAAGCAAAAATTCCGATTTTCGAGCAATACAGTCGCCAGGTCTGATGATGGTTCAGTGAAAAGCAGATCAGTGAGATACACAAAAATAATGATGTTGTCCAGAAAGGCTAGAATAACCTAAGTTAGTTCACATTTACGCGAAATAGGCCTAAAACCCCTATATGATTCCATATTTACCCAATATAGGCCAAAATGACCACAATGGCTCGTTTATATATCGAGTCGAACCCGAACTCGAGTCGAGCCCAGTTGAGTCGAGCTTTGACCGAGCCGAACTCAAATAGTTCGCGAGCATGCTTGGCTCATTCCCACCCCTATGCACAACTCTTAAGAGTGCCCCATTTTCCTAACTTCTAGTGTTGGGGTAACTACGAGCCAGCTAATGCTTTTCAGTCACAATCTAAGAGTCAGTTTAATCCTTACTCCAATACTTACAACCCAGGGTTGAGACATCATCCAAATCTCTCATACATAAGCAATAATGTGTTAAGTTCTCAAACATTACAACCATGTGTTCCAGAAAACCAAGTTTAGCAATATATATCAACGTAAGCTGCAACAAGCTCCTCCTTATTTCCAAAAAAATCAAGCTCAACAACAATAGTTCCCACTATTGATCCAAATATGACAAAATTGAAGAACATGATGTTTTTGATGCAGAAAGGTTTCACCGCTTTTCAAGCAGACACAAAAGCTCAACTGAAAAACTTGGGTACTCATAACATGATGCTGGAGACTCAACTAGCTCAATTGGCTAGTTCCTCTCCTATAAGGCCATCTGGGTCATTAACTTCATATCTAATGCAACCAAAAGATATCGCCAATGCCATCGTTGTTGGGTTCATAAGCTTGTATTTTGAATGATGACAAACTGATCCTTTACCGTATTCTATATGACATGCACGTGTGTGTCTAACCATGTTCTTGCAACAAATGGATTGTAAAAGGCTCAAGTTCAAGAATGATCCCAAGTCAATCAAGTGAAGTCATTGGAGCAAAAGTCTTTTGAAGATTCGATTATAATACTTAGTGATTAGGTGTAGCAAGCTTGCTTTTTAAATAATTTATTAAAATGTTAATTATATTTATTAAGTTATTATGTTCCTGATATTTTTATTTTATTCGGTTGAAATATAAATTTTTATTTTTTCATGTTTGTAATATATTTGTTGTATTAATTTTATAGATTTATTATTATTAAAATTATTAGTGATTTTAGATATTCAAAATTAATTGAGTGTATTTGGCCAAATATTTCTTTGTTGGTTGTATTTGGAACTAAACCCCAATAAACCCCCCACCTTGTCAGTTGAGCAGATAAACTCAAACCAATTTTATTGGATTTTTGAAATCATAGGGACAACTTAGTAGCTTATCCAATGTAGATTTTCCCGTCATTACTTCATAAATGGTCAATGAACCAAATATTGAGTTCAAGGATTAGGGTATAAATATGATCAGGATTCAAATTAGCCTGTTGTTCGTCTATACTTAATATTATTCATATCTAATATTAGGTAATTAAAGAACCAATCAATATGTTTAAGCAATTTTTAGCTTAATCAATGTTGATTGGTTTGTTAAATACATGAAAGACTAATTTTTGGTGACATGTTACTTAAGCAATGATTTTCTCCAAATTGGTTGGATCGTAGGTGCGATAATTTACTTCACGGGCGCAATCAATATTACTAGGAATCTAACGGGTTGTCCAAATTATCTGATTTTAATATTGGAGCACTTATATATTTAGGTCTTGATTAGCAAAAATAAACATGTGCGGTGATGAAAGTATTAAAGCATGTAACATGCATATAAATATATAATATATAGAAATAAAAAGAAAAATGAGGAATTTAGAGAAAAATGTACAAGAGAGCATTAATGCCTTTAAAATCTGCATCATGAAAAGTACATAGTTACGAAACATAGGAATTAAATTGGAATTGACCTTCAGGAATTTTAGATTTGTTGCTTGGGTCTTGTGTAATGATCTGCAAGAGGAGCAATCTTAAAGTTTAAAATATGAAATTTGAATATGTTAAGGTAGTGTTTGGACATAACCATTTTATTTCTAATGCTACATTTCAAATCCATAAATTCAAATACTGACATTCAATACTAAATACTCTATTTGGGAGTTACATAGAATTTCAAATTCATATTTTCAAAATTCACTATATTGTTTGGAAAAAACTGTGAAATTATAACATAAAATTTGGAGAATTAACTATAGAGAGAGGATGTAGATGGTTAACAATTTCGAGCTTTCGTGGGAGTTTTAATGGTGGCTGTTGTTAGAAGATGGAAAGATTGATGGGGAAGATGAAAAGAAAAAGGGATACATATGTTGATACTTTTGGTGGAGCACCAACGAAGTTATATGAATTTCAAATACCATGTGATTGCAATGAATTTAGAATTTCAACTGTTGGGCTTATTTCCAAAAACGCGTGGATTTGAGCCAAATTCAAATGCAAATGCTTAGGATATCCAAACTACTCATTTAGCTCAATTTCAGCATTTGAAATGAAATGTTGGAACCCAAACAGAGCATAATGGAGTTTGAATGTATTTGAGAGATCTTAGATGTGATATATGTAGAGAAGGTGAGCAATAATGAGAATGAAAGTCTGTAGGAAAAAAAATCGGGTGAAAACGAGGTCTATTTATAAGAAAAAGAAAGAAATCGGATAAATCTTGAGGATGTGTGGCGTGCAGGTTGACCTTGGTTCATCGGTGATACGCGGCGTACGGAGCATATCCGCTCCGCGCTTCTAAGTTCTGTTGACTGTCTAAATGTCGCACTTGCACAACGTTGGCGTGACAGATGCATTCCGACGCGCAGACCGTATTAAAGGTTTGGTTGGATCGATTTGTTATTTGTACAATCTTTAAAATATTCTTTTTATCCTCATTAAATATTATCTTTGGGATTCGAAAATCAGATGTCTTAAAGAATAGAAAAATGATTTTCATAATATCTTTAAATTTAGAAGATATTTTTTAAAATATAGTTAATAATTAGGAATAATTAATATTTATTAGAAATACAATTAATTATAAGAAATAACTAATTAATCTTTTTCAAAAATGTGCTTTAAATGCAATTGATTGTCATGAATAATTAGTTGGGCTTTTAAACTAGACTTAGAATAAATAAATAGGCTTTAAATTCCTAAAACGATTTCGGGTTTAGCTTGTCAGATTGCTCTTCCATTGGACCAGATCGATGAGGACGACGAAATGTTTCATCACTAGGTGCTAAATGATGAGACATGATTATGTTTCTACAGATCCGCGATCTAGTCAATTAGATTCGAAATTTCGAATAACGATCCGAATTTTCTGGTTTCAGATATTTTTAATCGGGTATGGATCGAAAAAAATTATTTTGAGGTAACCAAAAATATTCGTATGTTTTTTTAAATAGTGAATCTTTCTTTCATTTTTTAAAGAAAGCTGCAACTTTCTCAAATAACTCACTTACACTAAAAATCTGAACCTAGTCCCCCCACTAACCCAAGCCTTGGTGCCCAGTTACCCACTTTCCTAATTCACCGTCCATTCACCTAGTCACATGTAGCCTCTTCATGGTGACGACGACTAGCCCACTGATAAGTGCGTTCTTAACGCACTTTATGGCTTCCTTTTGGCTTGTTTTGGTTTCCTTTCTCCCCTTTTCCTTCCTCTTTCTCCTCACTTTTCCCTTTTATTTCATTCACTTGATCATACTTGATCATAGTGACATTTTGCTAGATTTTCGATCTATTTTGATCGAATTTCTAGCACATTTGCTTTCACCATGTTTGCTCGTGTTCTATTGCAGGTATGACCCTTTTGGGGCCAAGAAATGCGAGGCATGGCACGAGGGAACAAGCTAGAGGCTGAGAGTTAGCCTGAGGTGCGTCTGGTGCGCCCGCACACGCTATTGGTGCGCCCGCACCATCAACCAACATTGCAGCACAAAACAGACGACATTGGTGCGCCCGCACCAACTACAAGGTGCGCCCGCACCTGCGTCTGGTGCGCCCGCACCAACTCTATGTGCGCCTGCACATTTTGACGGATGAATTCAAGCTGAGGCAGAAGCTTAGGTGCGCCCGCACCTTCACATTCGTGCGCCCGCACCTGAGCATGGTGCGCCCGCACCTCCTTATGGTGCGCCCGCACCATGCGTTCCGAAACAAAAATTTCGATCATTAAACCCCTTTTTCCTTTTCAGTTTGGACTTACGCTTTATTCTATCTTTCACACAATATTTTAGGGTTTTGTATTAGAGAGAAAACACTTGAGTTTTCATTGGTAATTGAGATTAGAGATCATAGTTTGTGATTCGATTACATTCAAGGTACTTTTCATTCAATTCAATTCAAAGTTTTAGTTTTTATTTCATTCTCTTGGTGTTTGTTTATGTTCTCATATTATTTAAGATCTTCATTCTCTTAGTTTATGAATTGCGATTTTCATTAGTTTAATCATTACTTAATTATGTTTAACCTTAGATTAGTCATAGATTTTATGTTTAATTGCTTAAACTCCATGATTAGTGAGTAATTTCATATCTAGGGTTAGGGTGAAAGTATGAATTAGGGTTTTAAATATGTTGTTGATGTGATTGTGATGAATGGAGAAGTTTATGCATTGATCTTGGTGTTTTGAGACCTTAGGATAGATATTGATCACATTTATACTTTGGTATTTTGATTTCAAACGTTCTTAAATCGAATTTTGAACTCTTTTATCATCCCCAAGAATCAACTTTATTTCCATACCAAGATATTGGATGGAAATTAAGGGGATCCTTCATTAGGGGTTTTCCAAACTTATCGAATCTCTTAATCAATTAACTAAAGACCATTCAAGAGAGGATTTAGTTGATAGATTAAGCGATTACTCTTGAGGACCATTCGAGAGAGGACTCGAGTATTTTAGAGGAGGACTAAACCTTGCATAATCGTCTTCGTCATTCCACAATCGCATTAACAATCATTATCCATTCTTATTCATACTAGTAACCTTAACTCTAGTGTCTTTTATTTGATATTTAAACTCGTATTAGTTGCTTGTTCTTGTTATTAGTTAGTCTTAATTGATAACAAAACTCTTTCAAACCCCAAAAAAACTTCTTCAATTAGGCAGTCTAGACTTGTTAGACTTTAACCAATCCCTGTTTCCCTGTGGATCGACCCTTGACTTGCCCTTACTATTCTCTTAGTAATTGCTTGTTAGGACTACAAATATTGTTTGGAAAGCGGTTCTTAGTGCCTTAACGACACACTAAAAACCTCTTATCACCCACCAACCCATCAACCAATCGGCCACCAATAACTCACTCCTCTTGGCAAATGGCGCACCATCACTAGTCCTTCCTCTTCGCAACCCTCTTCACTCTTTCTGTCGTGGAGCATCTGCCACCATAAGCCAACTGGCCACCATCAAAGCAACTATGATTATGGTCTTCAACTCAACTCTTCTCAAGTTTATTTTTCTTTAAAAAAGTTGTATATGGTTGGGCTAGAAATTTCTTTTCCTTAGAGAAATTAATTTGAAGGTATGATGTTTACCAAAAAAAATCTATTTTTTTCCTTACTGGTTATTGCTCCACATGCCTATGCGTGCGGCACCCCAAAATAGTGAAATAGGGATATTCATAGTCGGTTAGCTTAAGTTAGCCCGATGTCCATTTTTGCACGAATTCAAACTAAGCGGTAAATATATGCTTATTGTACTGTGTTAGTTGTATTCCACAAAATTGTTTAACTTTGGTGTGCTAACATCATTTGTAAAATCGTTAATTTCACATAGAAACATAATACATATTAAAGTGGAATTAAGTGCAACTCTAATGGTTAAACTAACAATTTTGTCTAAAATAACTTAGGCAAAACTTTAATGATTTTTAAAACAAAGAGATTCAAACATAAAAGTAATTGAGGATGAGTTTGAAAATCAAGCACCTACATAAACATTAAAAACATTTGAAATGTTTTCGATATCCTCTTCTTGCTACATTTGACTGTTCTGTTGTTTGTTCCCCAAAAAATTGCACTTACATCTAGTAGTTACATACAAACTTTCATATTAATTTAAGAGTTGCACATCTACTTATATAGTTCCAAAAAAGGCAAAAAATCAGGAGATCTTGTGGTTGGTGAGCATGTATGATGAAGAAATTGATGATTTCGCATTCTTCCTTGTTGAACAGCTACCGGGGGTAGCTTTAAAGCTACAAGAAGGCAAAGACAATTAGAAAGAAGAAATGGGTGAGGAAGTTAGAACAACTTGAAGTGATATTAGAAACCAGAAATGTAACCTAACAATAGCACAAACAAGGTAACTTTTGTAGAACTTGGTTGTAACTAAGCACGATGGAGTAACGTAATGCATCTTATCTTCTCAATTTCTAATTATAATCGAGAAAGTGATGATCAATTATGCATGTTAATATATCGAAAATAAATATGAAACTAAAACAAATTTTGGAAAAATCTAGAATATGATGGAGAGATACTCATCATTGAGGCTTAAATTCAAATTGAGCTAAAGTTTCTTTTTTCCTAAAGGACTAACCTTTTGACTCCTTCACTTTTCTCTCCTACATATGTACAATGCCAAGCTTTTGTTAGTTGCGTCTGCGCTTCTTTAAGTACAATACCACAAGAATGCAAGGACCAAATATCCAACTTTTAGGTCCTCGAATGTCAAAAGGGAAATCAAGCAAAGGAGAGGATGATTTTGATATTACGCATACTACGGTGAAGCAAACTCAAATACTCAGCTTTTTTATAGTGTCAAAACTAGTGGTGAGGACAACTGGGTACCCGGTAGAATTTCATAGACCCGGACCCAGACCCGGACCTAGTGGATATTAAAAATATGGAATTGGAATTGGAATTGGTCAAACCGGGTCCTAAATTTTTGGACCCAGATCCGGACCCAGTTTGTACCAGGTCTAGAACTGGGTACCCAGTTGTAAGTTTAAAAACATACTAAGATGGGCCAATGGAGCTATAAAATTTTAAAAAAAATTAAATGGGCCTAAAGGCCTACTAAGTACTAACTTTTTACTTAACAACTATTATCCTATTACCAATTTTACATGAGTATATGATAAAAATCAATTCTAAGTACCGGGTACCCGGATCTAGTCCCGCTCCAACTGGGTACCCAGAGCTGGAACCGATCAAACTGGGTACCCACAAGGTACCGGGTCCGACAAAATTCTACCCAAAATTGGAACCAGATGCAACTGGGTCCAATTTTTTGGACCCAGACCCGGACCCAGTTAGACCGGGACCAGGTCCGGACCCGGCGAGTCCATACCGGGTCCGGGTCTGGGTCTGGGTGCCCGGAATTTCTGCTCACCCCTAGTCAAAACCACATCTAACCCTACAATCCAATCAAACAAAACTTACCAAGATCCCCAACTTCCTTCAATGTCTCGTTATTAATTAAGTAGCAACCAAAATTTTTCCAAGATACTAATCATTTTAGGACTAAGCTACTCAAACTTAAAGCTTCCTTCTGTACTTCACCACACTACTTTTGACACTACTCATAATGAAGTGAAGATGCCTAGTTGTATAACCAATATCAGGGGATTTTAGACTAAGATTTAAGAAATTGGAAGGGGCCAATTAACCCACGATTCAACATAAATGTAGCGACGAACAATAAAAGATAAGATACTTAGCATTGCTACAGGGGAACAGGACACTTCATTCAATTCTTATAGCATTTCACACATAAATGTAGCATTGAATTTCCACATTCAGCTCTAAAACCTAACCCAAATTCAACAATCTAAAGTTCAAATTCAACAATTCCTATACTTTTCATGGCAAGAATTTGGAAGAGGAAACTGGAACTAATAAGTAAGCAACCAATGCTTGGTGATAAACACACTTGAACATAAAAAATATAAAAAAAGATAAGCATATAGAGTAATTTAAGGACAAGAGGAAAATATTGGAACCTCATACCAATTCTTACCCTTCACGACAGGGACTCAGGGGAATATCTCGGCATCATAGCATTCTTCATTGTCTTGATACACCTTAAAAAGGCGAAATTTTCCATCACCATCCTCGCAATCATATCATGTCATTTACTCCCTTCCACAAATGCAACATCTCTGATATACATCCCTTCCCACGACAAGCTTCGGTTGTAACACCCCGTAATTTCTCTAGAAATTTCGCGCATTAATTTATTTATTTATGTGTTATATTTAATTATATTCTTATTTCATTTATATATATATATATATATATATATATATATATATATATATATATATGTATATAATATATATATATATATGTATAATATATATATATATATATATGTATATATATATATATTGTATATATGTATATATATATGTATATATGTATATATATATGTATATATGTTATATATATGTATATATGTATATATAATGTATATATGATATATATATGTATATATGTATATATATATGTATATATGTATATATATATGTATAATATATTATATATGTATATATGTTATATATATGTTAATGTATATATATATGATATATGTATATATATATGTATATATGTATATATGTATATATATATGTATATATGTATATATATATGTATATATATATATATATATGTATATATATATATTGTTAGATGTGCATATGTATATATTTATAGTTTTGAAAACTAAATTTACATAGCTTACTATTATTTTGAAAGTGTTGGAAAGTATCGTTGTTGTTTTGTTGTTGTTGTGTAATTGTGATAGTTGTTTGTATATTTATTTTAATGTTCATCTTTATAAGTAAGTTAGCAATAACATTTATTATTTTAGTAAGATGAGTAGTTTATATTCATTTTAGATGAGAGATTTATTTATTTTTACTTTGGGCTAACGTTTTAGGATCCAGTCGTGTTGGATTGTAAGTGGGCCGACCCACTTGTTTTTCTTTGACTATGATGTCCGATATTTTGCAAGGAAAAAGGGAGAGAGTTATTTTGTTTTTCAAATTAGATTTTATGTATTATGGGTAGCTCATATCACTCCGAAATCCTTTCCCCTTTGAAACTGATCATATTCTCTTTTCTTACCTTATTGTGGCACCTAAATTATTAGAGCCATATCAGTGTATCTAGGAAGCTAAGTATGGTAAATATTCTATGTAATATATTTAGGCTATATTTGTATTTGTTTCCTAAGTTTGCTAGGTTAGTCTGCTAACCTATTTAGTTTGTATATAAGCTCCCAGTAGTCGGGTAACAAGGAATATACAAAAGAGATAGAGGAGTAATTCTTCTTCTTCAACTCATGTTCATATCTTAGCATGGTATCAAGAGCAGGTTATTAAAATTCAGTTTTTTTTTCTTCTGCATTTGCTTTGTGAATCAATTTTAATTGATCTCTTCTTCCCAATCATGGTTGATGATAAAAGCAAAGCTGTTGACGTGACTTCGCCGTATTACCTTCATCCCGCATCGAATACGGCCCTTGTTATTTCTCCTGTGGTCTTGCGCGATGCAAATTATGGCGAGTGGGCTCGATCTGTCTACAACGCTTTCAAAGCGCACAACAAAACTGGTTTATTGATGGCTCGATTAAGCCCCCCACAACTCTGCAGAATTGGCTCAATGGGTACAGGTCAATTCCACGCTCGGTGCGTGGATTCATAACACCCTCGATGCAGCCATCCGATCAACTGTTCCTCTCACAGACAATGTCAAGGATATGTGGGATGACATTAAGGAGCGTTTCTCGATTGGACAGGCCTCGAATCAACGAACTTAAGCAACAAATTGCTAACTGTGAGCAACAAGGCGACTCGGTGGTGACTTACTATGGTCGACTTCGAAAGCTTTGGGAAGAATTGGCTGCCTACTTGACTCCACCTTGTTCATGCACCTGCACTTGTGGTTCCAAGGCAGCACTTACAAAGGAACGGGAAGATGAAAAAGTTCATCAATTTCTCATTGGTTTGGATTCAACCCTCTATGGTAATGTCCAATCTAATGTTTTAATGCAAGACCCTCTTCCTTCTCTCAATTCAGTTTTTTCCAAAGCATTGACACAAGAAAGAAAGGATTATGTTACTCGCACGACAGAAAAACGGAATGAGGCTGTAGGCTTTGCTACATCTGGTACTTCGCGTAGTAGGGGTGCTATGGTGGGACGAGGCATTGATCGTCCGAAAACTAATTCCACTTGTTCCCACTGTGGAAAACTTGGGCACGACCAAGACACTTGCTTCGAGTTACTTGGCTATCCGGACTGGTGGTACTCTGAGAATAGAGCTGCAGCAAAGGGGAAAGGTCGAGGCAGCAATCGTGGTGGTCGTACAGGGAGCAGTCGCGGCCGTGGTACTGCTGTTGCTCATGCAGCCACTGGCCGTGGGTCGGGAGTAGTGCACCAGTGCAATCCATTGGCGAGGTTCCCACTCTGAATGCTGAGCAATTACAAAATTTCCTCTCAATGATTAAAACATTTGCTGCAACATCCTCTGAGAATTCCTCCACGGCCAAGCTCGATGGTAAGAGTCTTTCTACTAGATGGCTCATCGACACCGGCTGCTCAAATCACATGAGTGGAAATAAAAGCTTGTTTACTACTTTGACCGATGCCGTATCTTCTCCAGTTGGTTTACCGAATGGTAAACAAGTGATGGCTACACAAGAAGGGACTGTTGTATTGAGTGACCATTTGACACTACATGACGTGTTATATGTTCCTGATTTAAATTGCAATTTGATATCTGTTTCACAACTACTAGCTTGTTCTGCTATTCATGTCACATTTACTAATAAGCTTTGTGTTATTCAGGACCGCAATTCGAGGACCCAGATTGGAGCGGGTGAGCAAAGTGACGGGGTTTACTGGTTCCAGCCGCCGCAACGGTCTCACGCTTATCAAACGACAGTGTTAGGCAAACATGAACTGTGGCATCAACGACTTGGACACCCCTCTCGGAACGTTGTGTCTCTCTTACCTTTCTTTTCAAATAGTGCAAATAAAACTCATAGTTCTAGCAAGGATTTTTGTGAGTGTGAAATTTGTTTACGTGCTCATCAACCTAGAAGTGTGTTTCCTTTAAGTGATAATAAAGCCGATGATTTATTTTCATTGATTCATTGTGATATTTGGGGTGCTTATAAAGTTGCTTCTAGTTGTGGTGCATATTACTTTCTCACTATTGTTGACGATTACTCGAGAGCTATATGGGTTTATTTGATGTCTGCAAAGAGTGAGGTAGGACAAATTATCAAAAATTTTTGTTCAATGGTGAAAACTCAATTTAACAAATGTGTGAAAATATTGAGAAGTGACAATGGTAGGGAATCTACCTGTTTACGTCATTTTTATGCTGAACATGGTATTTTGCATCAAACTTCATGTACCGATACACCTCAACAAAATGGTAGAGTAGAAAGAAAACATCAACATATTCTTAATGTGGCGCGGGCTTTACGTTTTCAAGCTAATCTTCCTATAAGTTTTTGGGGTGAGTGTACTATAAAGGCGGCATATGTTATTAATCGCACTCCAACAAAACTTCTCGGGAATAAATCGCCCTATGATATTTTATTTGGAAAATATCCAAATTACTCTCTCATACGTGTGTTTGGGTGTCTATGTTATGCAAATAATCGTCCTCGTGTCAAAGCTAAATTTGTTTCCCGATCCCGAAAATGCATCTTTGTAGGGTATCCTTTTGGCCAAAAAGAATGGAGGTTATATGATCTAGAAAAGAAGGTGTACTTTGTCTCAAGAGATGTGTTTTTTGTTGAAAATAAATTCCCCTTTGCTACCATTGCTGAGGTTCCACGTGATATTAAGGATGATGGGTGTGCGTTTACTAATCAAGGTGACTTCCTTCTTGATGTTGACATTAATGCTCCCTCACAATCAAATAATGAGGTGGTGGACCTTGTTGGTGTAGGTGAGACATTTTTAGAGGAAGAAATTGAATCTGCCACTCCTATTTGGCATAAGGTCCACATGAAGGGTGTGGTGTCACACCTCCTTATGTGATTCCAACATTGCCCACTTCCTCTGTTGTTCCTGTCATCTCTTCTGATAATGTAGTCACATCGTCGGCCGACAATGGGCAGCCTACTACAGAACATCTTGGTCGAGGATTTCGCGTTCGTAAGCCTTCATCAAAGCTCAAAGGATATATCACTAACACTGTCCATGCTCGCCCCCCCCCCGTCATTTCTGTTGCTTCACCTTCTCCTACGCGGTCCTCAGGTACACCATTTAACATAGCTTATTTTGTAAATTGTGATAAATTCTCTGTGAAACACAAGCAATTTTTGGCAGCTATAACAGCAGGTGATGAGCCGGTTTCCTTTAAGGAAGCAAACAAAAGCCCAGCATGGCGTCTAGTCATGAAAGAGGAGATTGACGCCCTAGAACGAAATGGCACTTGGACCATAGAGGACTTACCTCCAGGAAAGACGGCTCTAGGTTGTAAATGGGTATACAAGATCAAATTCAAAGATGATTCATCTGTTGAACGATTAAAGGCTCGTCTTGTTGTCTTTGGCAATCGCCAAATTGCCGGCATTGACTTTAATGAGACTTTTGCCCCTGTGGCAAAGATGGTAACGGTGCGCATGTTTCTTGCTGTTGCAATTGCCCATGATTGGGAACTCCATCAGATGGATTCACAATGCTTTTCTCCATGGCGACCTTGAGGAGGAGGTCTATATGAAGCTTCCTATGGGTTTTAATTCCACTACTCCTGGAAAGGTGTGTAGACTACGTAAGTCTTTGTATGGTCTTCGACAAGCTCCTCGTCAATGGTTCGCAAAACTTTCTACGGCCTTGAAACATTTTGGTTTCAAACAATCTTCTACTGACTACTCCTTATTTTGCTATACTAAAGGGCACGTGTCCCTCCATGTTTTGGTGTACGTTGATGATTTGATAATTGCAGGATCTTCTAAGGTAGAAGTGGTGAAACTCAAGCATTATCTTAGTGCATGTTTTTACATGAAAGATTTGGGGGCTCTAAAATATTTCCTAGGCCTCGAAGTGGCTCGTGGAGATAAAGGGTTATTTCTATGTCAGCGGAAGTATGCCCTCGATATTATTAGTGAAACGGGTCTATTGGGAGCTAAGCCAGCTACAACTCCTATGGAGCAAAATCATCACTTGGCTCGGTGTGAGGGGGAGTTATTTTCAGAACCAGAGAAGTATAAGCGACTCATTGGGCGCCTAATTTACTTGACCATCACTCGACCCGAATTGAGTTACTCCGTCCATATACTAGCTCAATTCATGGGTGCTCCTATGGTTACTCATTGGGAAGCCGCGCTCCGTGTCATTCGTTACCTCAAAGGTTGTCCAGGTCAGGGTATCCTTTTACGTAGAGATTGCAATCTACAAATATATGGTTTTTGTGACAGTGATTGGGCGAGTTGTCCTATGACTAGGAGGTCTTTGACGGGTTATTTTGTTTTGCTTGGGTCTTCACCTATTTCGTGGAAGACTAAGAAGCAACCGACAGTCTCACGTTCGTCGGCAGAGGCGGAATATAGGTCCATGGCTACTACTACGTGTGAGTTGAAGTGGTTAAAACCACTCTTGTTTTGTTTAGGTGTTCGTCATGATCGCCCTATGAGACTCTATTGCGACAGTCAAGCCGCCCTTCATATAGCCGCAAACCCAGTCTTCCATGAACGAACAAAACACATTGAAATGGATTGTCATTTTGTCCGAGATGAAATCCAATCTGGCAATATCGTCACAACTCATATACGCACGGGAAACCAGTTGGCAGATATATTTACCAAGGCTCTAAGTAAACCCCAGTTTTTGATTCTTCTTCGCAAGTTGGGCATTCGAGACCTTCATGCTCCAACTTGAGGGGAGTATTAGAGCCATATCAGTGTATCTAGGAAGCTAAGTATGGTAAATATTCTATGTAATATATTTAGGCTATATTTGTATTTGTTTCCTAAGTTTGCTAGGTTAGTCTGCTAACCTATTTAGTTTGTATATAAGCTCCCAGTAGCCGGGTAACAAGGAATATACAAAAGAGATAGAGGAGTAATTCTTCTTCTTCAACTCATATTCATATCTTAGCATAAATCTTGACCTATATAATTTAAATTACTGTACTTGCATTTCTAAAAAAAAAAATAGGCAAATTTTTTATTGTATTTTGGAACAAAAAAAAAAAAATATCATGCCTACAAACATGTTAAGTAAAAAAAATACTATAATTCATCTAACAATCTTTCCAATAATTCATCCAACCAATCAATCAAAGAACAATCCAAACCATCAAAATATTATATGTCATCCAACCAACGATCTAAATATATTTATAATTTGTTATTTGATCAAATGAAATACACTAACCATGATTTGTTTTGATTTGGAGCCAATGAGTTGCTTGCCTTGGCCTGGTTTTCGTTCCTTTGAATGCATCTCCAAGTAAATATCAACAGGTTTGGGCAATACTCCTCCATTTTTTGCAGCCTAGCTTTTGAGCCAAAACGAAAATTTTGCCTAGAACAGCTTTTTCGATTGACTTGTTTGCTCACAAACTCTCTAATAAACAGTTAACATCCCCAACTAATTTTACCAAAACACTTTTACAAACATCTGACTTAAACAACCTAGCGAAATGCAAATACATACCACCAATACTTCCAGCTACTCAAACAAGTCAACTAAACCAACCAATAGCTGATTGCCAAACAATCTCATAGATTAATATATCTCAAGTCAACTTACAAGCTTATATCCGAAGCAATATGCAGCATGCATAACTGACTCTCCCCTTTATTACATCATGCTGACCTCATAAATTCAGAAGCTACCCATCTGGACTAGTATCCTTATTAGTGTATTATGTATATGAAAGGAGTTGCAAATTACTATAAAATGAAGACTACACAGAGTTACAAGAAATTTACTGAATTCCAACTCTCAGACAAAAGATGGTGAATTGGTGATTTCAAGTACAAGGCAAAACTTATCGATATTACTACGTGATCATAAAATCATATATCAGTTGAAGCTCGAAGTTCACTAAATATATCGTATAAGTTCAACTGCATATCTTCCCTTCTTCGTTGTAATTATCTCGCCGATCTGCAATTGGATTCAGCATAACTCTATTAATAACTTGCTTAACAACAAATGGCATTAGCAGGAAATCTACTGTGTAAAACACACCTTGAGTCTTCCACAACCACTGACTGAGACCATATCACCAGTCTTAAGTGTGGCTCCGTTTTTTGTCACCGTACTCCAGTTAATGCGGACATCTCCTTTACTACGAGAGGTAAAAGATCAGGGTAGTGCTATAAATTTTAGTTCTACCTTGTTCATATGTACATTCAGCATAATAGATACTTTATAGGGTTTATTTCCAAAGAATCATGCTAAGGTGATGGCACCTCTGTAGTAACATATGCAGAAAATTTAATCCATAAATACAAATGAAAAAATGATTGCTATTATAACTTGATTGCAGATCATAAAACAATCGAATCAGGATCAGAGCGTTGCACCATATAGATTATTTTCCTCTTTTGCAACCGTTTTGACATTCAAGAATATTATGCATTATTCATGCTAAATTGTTCAGGACTAGTACCTTATCAAATCAGCAAACTTCGACCGTGAAATTTTGAATCCAGCACTAGCTATTGCATCAACTCTCAATGAGGATTCTACAGTCTTTAGTGTCTTGGTACTGCAATAAATAAACAATAATGCCTATGAAGCTGATGCTAAAGACCTGAAAGAATAGACAACGAAAAACAACCTCTACCTGGGTGGTTCATACTCGAGTGCTTCCAATGATATCAATGTACATGAAACAGGAACCTTACCAACCTGCCACAGAAAAGCTGCTCACAAAAATGATTTTGGACATATTTTATTATGTGATACTTAAACATGATATGCAGCCTTTCAAGATCTAAGAATACCACAATCGTACAAATATAACAGCTGAAACTCTCCTCTGAGACTAAGTCCAATACAAAATGCTTTACCTTGTCCAATGATGAAATCATATAGTCAACAAGCTCAGGAACGATAAGAACTTGAGCCCCCTTTTCTCCCTGTAAACCCAAAAAATTAATCATCAATATATATTGAAATTTGAAAGGGTAATAACTCATAAGTCATAACCATAAATCGTGGTTAGACTATATCCTTTATAGTTTCTTGCATTTTCATTTACCAAAGCTCTCCTCCACCAACCCCCCTTCCTCTCCCCTAAGCACCCCTTGGAGAAACCAATTTGCTTGTCCATCTTCCAAGAAGACAAAGTTTATGGCACAGGTAATTGACAGCTATAGAACATTATAACTCTATATAAGAAATATACACACCAAATCCATTCAAATTGCCAAAAGATACACCTAACTACCAGGTACTGCAGAAGCGGACTTACTAACCTACCACAAAGTACTATCAGAAAGAGCGTATGTCACCACATCAACTTGGTTTAACTAGAGCTGCTTGCAAGAAGCTATACTATACTTTCTAAGTGGCAAATAAAAGATCAAACAAAAGTTCAAAGCTCAAAACTTAATCATATAATATATCCTCAATCTAACAAAATCATGAAAGCAACAAGTCAGATGCAAAATTGTATGAATATAAAAGCACAAAATCTAAAGGTCCATTTTAGAAGAGGAGAGAGAGAGAAACATACCTGAAGCATAATATCTCCAAGCTTTTCTCTAGCAATTCCTGTGCCTAGAACAGAGCCAAGGAAGTCACCATGGGAAGGTGGTTGATACCCAAAATTTCCTGTAATGCTAGAGACAGTAATCATTAGGCAAAATATAATATGTGAAAACTATGTCCATAGCTAACAGAACAGAACTTAGAAATTTAGGATATGAAATACTGAATTACCTTAATGCTGCAACTGTATCAGGAACAGTTCTAAGAACATCTGGGTGTCCAACTGTAAGTCGACATCGCTCTGCCTACAAGATCAAAGAGAAACTCAAACTATGTCACAATATGATTTTTGAAATTCCAAATTCAGACTTGAACTGGCCTTAAGAAAATTTTAACCTCCGGGTACCCTCCATTAGGAATAGCATTCACATCGGCTAATTTTTTCAAGGCAGCCATAGCCTCTTCTAATACAGGTGGGGTAAGAAAATCCGTATGCAGGACTTCTCGTCTCAGTGATGCTCGATTCGCCTTGAATAAAAACAAAGATTATCCGGTTAGACCATCTGCAGATACAGAGCTATAACCATAACTCGAGTATCTTAAGTTACGAAAAAGGTAATGCAAGTACCATATCAAGAATATGCTTGATCTGTTCAGCAAGATTTCTATCACTAACTGCTTTTAGTAATACATCCACTTCACTCTTTGTAGCTTGTGTTGTTTGGCATATCTCTGCATATTGGACCCATAGACTGTTAAATTGAGTATCCCTAAGAGCTATTTATAAGAAGCTAAATTAAGAAACATTAAACATATAATAACACCAAAATGACATGTGATTTCTCTGTAATAACCTAAATTACGACGCTTAGGTTATACACTACTCAGAAGCATGACGTGCGATATGCTCCCAGATGATGTTCTATGTATATACAAGCATGTTCCGACTAGTATGATCTTTTAGTGTGAATTTCTTTATAAACTGTACGTTCAATTATGAATAAAGATGAGATATGTTCTTTTATTTCAAACCATATGTTCTTAAACATGGAAATGTTTGTGCAAGCTCACTTAAGTTCATAGATAGCTCATAAAGCTACTTACAAGCACTAATTTGAAAATATTCTTATTCATTTAAGTACCCTTTAATTTCGAGCATGAAACAAGTAACCCTACTCATTCAACCATTTAAGTAACCCATCAAATTGAAAACAAATTGGGTATTCAAGCATTTCGTCGAACACCTAACGTTCAATCTCTGAAATACATATTAGCGTCCTACCCACAAAATCTTAAATGTTTCAAATTTATTCAATTGAATGAACCTGCAATTTGTGGGTTCAGGTGAATCAAGTAAAAGTAGATTTGATAGTAATTAATTCAGGTAAATGAAAGAAGAACAGAGGAGATTAACAAGAATAATAAGAATTGAAAAACCCAAATTGCAAAGTAAAATATGGGTTACCTGAAGGACTAAGTGGGGAGGAGAGAGAAAATGAACGAAATGTTGGAGAGTGAAGAAAGATGAATGAATCATGAGGAATTACACGTGATAATCCTCTATTTGGCTTCATGAGAATAGTGGCAGCCATTGAGATTGAGTGTACTCGAGATAACATGCTCATTGTTTTTGGTGGGTTCTATCATCTATGGATATATTCATATAGACTATAGTGATATATGGCTAGACTTTTACTACTACGTATTTGTTTGATACTACTTGTTTTGTTTTCAATGAATTATACATGTTTGTTTTCCACGTCAAACTGATTATATTTAATTATTTTATAAGGGTATTTAAAGAAATTATATTTCAGTAACATACCTAGAAAAGTTTTAACATGACTAAAAAATAAAAATAGTGATTAGGAGTGTTAAAAAAGATAGTAAAATAATGAGAGAGAAAGTTAGA
This sequence comes from Beta vulgaris subsp. vulgaris, assembly GCF_026745355.1. Lineage (NCBI taxonomy): Eukaryota > Viridiplantae > Streptophyta > Magnoliopsida > Caryophyllales > Amaranthaceae > Beta > Beta vulgaris. The sequence continues at coordinate 11,555,463 of NC_079205.1, read as the reverse complement.
GAGATAAGTCAAAATCCCCTCTCCTCTCAATACCTAGTTCGAAAAACCCTAGCTCAAAGCAAAAAATCCCCAATTCAATTGCACTTGATTTTCGCCAAAGTTCTTAGGGTTTGGCTTGCCCAAATTCCTCGCTAATCTGCTCCCTCTCTTCTGTCATTATTGTGAGTTAAGCCACCCTATAAGTAGGTCTGCTAAGTTAATCTCTCAAGATTTGCAGGCCTATGCGTGTAGATCTGGAGTTAAGTTTCTGCTAGAGTGTTCGAAAATCTTCCATCTTCTGTTAATCTGGATGAGGTGGATTCAATTTATTAGTATCAAGTACAAATTTCATCTTAAAGCTAAGGTTTTTCGGGTCTGGAAAGTGATGGGTCATTTAATCCTTCTAGTGAGAGAGTGTCTTCTTAAATTTTTTTGGTTTACTGTAATCATTTCGCTATGGGTAACCTACTTCTTTGTTACTTGGCGTGCTGTTCTTGGAGCTTTATCCATTATTTCAGACTTCGCATTTAATGCGATTAGAGGTTTCTCTGATAGTATTCATTTGTGGTTTTTTGCGAAAGGTTTGTGTGTGTGGTATTTCTACTATATATTGGCTTCAGTTCAGGTAAATTGGTATAACTCTTTTCTCTGCTATCTTTCACATATATTTTCTTGTCTCTCTAAGTTGTTTCACCCATTACTTATCTTGTGCTGTTACTTGGTTGTTTTTTTCATTATGTCATTAGAGTCATCTTTTAAAGATGTTCTGATCAAAAATTCTGGTACTGAGATTTCTGGTGCTGGTGATAGTGTTAGCCCTAAAGTGTTAGCGTCTGGTGAGAAATCTGGTAAGAATGTGTTGCAAGATGTCTGTTTTGACCCTCCTGGTCCCCCCTCTTTTCCTGAGCGATCATTTTAGATGATCTTCCTCAAGTTCAGCTGATATTGATGATTTATCGCAATCTTGTCTTGTTGGTAAAATGTTAGGTGAGCCTGGGACTTGAGAACTATTATCTCGAGGACTAGGGCTGATTGGATTTTCTGTAAGGGTGATGTTGAGTATCTTGATATGGGGAATCATTGGGTCCTAATTAGGTTTGCTAATCCTGGTGATTTGTTTTTAGTTTGGTCTGAAAGGCCGTGGCATGTAATGGGGGAACTATTTGTGATTTATCCTTGGAAGGCTCATTTTGACCCGTTTGTAGAGGAAATAAAGTGGGTAGACTTGTGGGTTAGAATCCCTAGGTTCCCAACTGAGTTATTAAACTTTGAATCTATTGCTAATTTGCTTGCTGCAAACTATGTTGGCTCCTTGATTAATCTTGATTCTAGGTCTATGTTAAGGCACAAGATAAGGTTTGCTCGTGCATGTATTAGGGTTGATATCACTGCTCCTTTGATTGAGTATGCAGAAATCAAACGTGCTGGTGGGGTTGAAAGTGGGTATTTAATTTGGTATGAGGAATTTTCTGTTGGCTGTAGCTTTTGTGGTAGTGATGATCATGTTATTGACTTCTGTGCTGTGCTATCTCCTCCTAAAACTGAAAGAAAGGTTTTGTTGTTGCAAAACCCTAAGAAGAAATGGTTAGCCGAATTGTTGAGTAATGCTAATAGGCAAGCAATGCCTCCTACCACTGCTGAGCCAGCTAATGTGGTGGAGGCTAGGCCTAGGCATGTTTCAAGGCCAAGGTTGGGCCCTTCTGGTAATTCTTTCTCTGCTGGTCCTAAGAAGTTTCCTTCTAAAGTTTTTGCTGGTACTGTTAATAAGAATGTTGCTAAAGGTATTTCAATCAATGAGTCTCCTGTTCAGTTTCCTAAGAAAGCTATGCTTTCTCCTGCTGCTACGAAAGGTAAAGGTAAGAATGTGGTTGTTGATGAGGTGGTAGACGTTCTGTCCTCTGATGATGAATCAACGAATTTTGCTGTGCTCCCTCCCTCTTCTCTAGCAGCTGATGTGAGTGCTCTTTCTCCCTTGGATGTGCACTCTTCTGTGCCCCAGGGAGAGTCTGTTCTATTGCCCCTCCCTCCTGCTGCTACTGATTTTGAAGGGTTACTCTCTCCAGTCCCTCTGAGAGTTGTCTACCCTTCAGAATTGTTTGCTGATGCTATTCTTCCTGCTGACCCTTTTCATGAAAATGATGGTAAGGAATTTTTTTCTGCTGATATGCATGATCAGTCTGATGTTGATGATGATGATACGTATCTTATGGATGAAATGGTTGATGCTGATGTTGATGATGAGTATATTTCTCAACCTGAAAACTCTTTCCATTCCATCTATTCTGATCACTCTATTGTTAAGCATATTGAGCATTTGGGGGTTGAAGGGGCTAGTCAGTCTGAGCACCTCTCATCTTCTAGTTCTGCAAAGAGAAGAAAAGGCATGGTAGAAGCAGATTCAGCAAGTTCTGATCTGAAGAGGAACAAACAGTAGGTCTTGTTCTTTTATCCACCTGTTAATTATGTTTATAAGTAGTTGGAATATTCGTGGGGCTAGGAGGCCTTTAGTTTTGGAGGAAGTTAAATCCTTTTGTAAGAATAATAATGTAACTATTATGATGCTTTGTGAAACCAAACTTTCTACACCTCCTTCGGATGGCTGTGTTAGAAGGTGTGGGTTCACTCATTCTGATTATCTTACTTCTTTTGGTTTAGCAGGTGGAATGTGGGTTTTTTGGAAAGTTCCTACTTGTAATCCATTTGGGCTTTCAGCTATTAAAAAATAGGAAAAATTGACAATAGAGGTTTGAACTTTGGGTGATAATTTTTGAAAGGTCTGAACTACTGATTAACCTGTGTAGGTCCCAACTTTAGGGGGTCTTAACTTTTAGCGGGCCTCGACGACTTAAAAGTGAAGATTTTTTTTAAGTCTCCTAGTTCTTACATCCCTCCCTCAATTAACCCTTCTGATGTGACCCCAGTTTTACAAGTGATGACCGATTAAGCCAGTTTTAAGTCACTAAGGCCCGCTAAAAGTTAAGACCCCCTAAAGTTGGGACCTACACAGGTTAATCAATAGTTGAGACCTTTTAAAAATTATCACCTAAAGTTCAGACCTCTATTGTCAATTTTTCCTAAAAAATATGATAGATTTTGGTCTTGTAATATAAAATTATTAGAATTGAACTTCTCTTTTACTTTGATATTTATTTATGCACCGCCAAACTATCATCTTAAATATGCTTTTTGGGAAGAGTTAATTGAGTTCATTCAACAGCTTTCTGGACCCTATCTTCTAATGGGGGGATTTCAATGAGTTAAGCTCTCACTTGGATAAACAAGGGGGTGCAGCTTTTAGCTTCTCTCGACTTGCATGCATGAATCATTTTTTTGCTACTATTGACTGTTATGAACTTCCTTGTAGTGGCCATAGATTTACTTGGCGAAAGTCTAGAGATAGTGTTTCGAATATTTATGAACAACTAGATAAAGGTGTAGTTAGTTTAGATTGGTTAAGTATGTTTCCTAATGCCCAAGTTAAACACCATGCATTTACCTCGTCAGATCACTGCCCTATTTCGGTTGAACTTCAAAGCAGAAGCAATATGAAGTTTCCTCCCTTTCGGTTTGATAAATTATGGACCACACGTAAAGACTTTGATATTATTATTAAAAAAGCTTGGTGCCACAAATTTCAAGGCTCTAATATGTTTTGTGTTGTTCAAAAATGTAAGCTATTAAAATCTCTTTCAAAGAAATGGGTCACTACAAGATTTGGAAATATAAATAGACAATTACTATCAGTTGAATTAAAGCTTGGACAGTTACAAACATGTATAGAAGAACAAGGTATTAATCCCGATTTGAGTAATCGTCAATTTTTACTTCTAGCTAAACATAATAAGCTTCTTGAGTTTCAAGATATGTACTGGAAAATTCGTGCCAAATCGAATCAACTAAAACTAGGTGACGCTAACACCAAGTACTATCATTCCTGTGCTTCAATTAGGCGAAATCGTAATATCATTTCGACTATTAAGGATGCTTCAAATATGATTCTCGCTCATCCTAAAGATATTGAAGAGTGTTTCACCTCTGCTTTTAAGTCTAGATTTGAATCAAATGCAAGTTGTAGGCTTGTTCCAGAGATAGATCTAGAGTTATTATCTCCAATTATATCAGAGGAGGATAATGAGCTATTATGTGCGACTGTTACTTTGAATGAAGTTAAAGATGCTGTTTTTGATCTTGCTCCTGATAAAGCGCCTGGCCCTGATGGGTTCACCCCATATTTCTATCAAAAGTACTGGATGCTAGTAGGTAACTCAGTTTTTCGGGCAGTTTCGGCCTTCTTCCACTCGAGTCGACTTCTTAAAGAGGTAAATCATTCTTTTATCACGCTAATTCCTAAGGTTGATAATCCCGAAAATCCTAATCATTTTAGGCCTATTAGTCTTTGTTCCACTATGTATAAAATCATTTCGAAAATCATGGCTAATAGATTGAAAACAGTTCTCGGAAAACTAATCCATCCACTGCAGGGTGCTTTTGTCCCAGATAGACTAATTCAGGATAATATTCTTCTAGCTCATGAAGTTTTCCACTCTTTTACTAGGAAAAAAGGAAGGGTAGGATGGGTGGCTATAAAATTAGATATGGAAAAAGCATACGATAGGTTGGAATGGAATTATGTGTTGGCTTGTTTGAGGAAGCTGGGGTTTAGTGAAAAATGGGTGAGTTGGGTAGAACAATGTATTTCGACTGTTTCATTTTCTGTGCTAGTTAATGGCATTCCGGGAGAAGTGTTTTACCCTTCCAGGGGTATTCGACAAGGTGATCCTTTGTCTCCGTATTTATTCATTTTATGCGCGGAAATGCTGGCAAGACTTTTGTTTCAAGCAAGTATCCAACCCCCTAAATTAATTGGAGTCACTCTGGGTCATTCTAGGTGTAACATCCGTTTCTTACTTTTGCAGATGATACAATGATATTTGCAAAAGCTAAAATAGAGAGTTGTAGTGCTATTAAATCTATTCTTGACAAATATTGTCTCATGTCGGGACAATTAGTAAATTTTCATAAATCAGCTTTTCAATGCACTTCTAATACTCCGGAGGAATTAATTTCGGTCTTTAGCGGAGTGCTTCAAATGTCCAATTCAAATTCCTTAGGGAATTATTTAGGTTGTCCGCTAGTTAGTGGTAAGGTTACCAATGCTTCCTTTTCTTTGATTCAAGAAAGGGTTTCTGCCCAGCTAACCAAGTGGCGTGCTAACTCTCTTTCTCAGGCTGATAGAACAGTTTTGATTCAATCTAATCTTGCGGCAAAGGCAAGCTTTCAGATGCAGAGCTTCTCGTTACCTCCTCATATTCTCTCTTCTTTGGATAGGTCATATAGGAATTTTTTATGGAACAAGAGCCCTGAGTCTAAAGCCCCTAATTTGATAGGATGGGATAAGGTTTGTCTTCCTAAGAAAATGGGTGGTCTAGGGTTAAGGAAAGCTAAAGTTAACAACCAAGCTTTACAACTAAAACTACTTTGGAAATTGATTAGTATGCCTTCTAATTTGTGGGTAAGGTTGGTTACCCAGAAATATTTAAAACAAGAAACTCTGTTTTCCTATCAACCTAAGGCAAATGTCTCTTGGCAATGGCGTAAGCTTATGGCTCTTAGGGCCCCTTTTAGGAGAGGCCTTCGCTGGATAGTAGGTAATGGTAAGGCTATTTCTTTCTGGAATGATAATTGGGTTTATGATACGCCCATTAGTGCGAATGTTTTGATACGGCAAGGTTTTGAGTCTATCAAAGTTAGCTTCTTCATTTCTGAAAATGGAAGTTGGAATCATGACCTTTTATCACAATTTGTCCCCACAAATGTTGTTAATGATATAAGTGGTATCTTTCTCCCTGCTAATATAGTGGAAGATAAGGTAATCTGGGGATTGACAGCTCATGATGAATATTCAGTTAAGTCTGGCGCGCGTCTTTTGCAAGGTTTGAAAGATGATAGTCCTAGTCGGGTTAATTATGACTGGATTTGGTCAGTGGATATTCCCCCTAAGATTAAGTTTTTTCTTTGGAAAATCTGTCAGAATGGTCTTCCGACAAAAAAAATATTAGAGATTAGTCATGTTTTTCTTCCTTTAGAATGTGTGTTTTGTAATTATCATGCGGAGGATGCGTGTCATCTGTTTTTTTCCTGCCCTTATAGTCAAGATGTTTTTGCTCTGACTTCGGGGATCACTTCTCATTCAGAGATGCCCACGATGGTGAGTTCCTTTTGCTTTATCGACTATGTTTGTAATTTAAAACGAGTGCTTTCTATGAAGGCAATTAGCTTTATTTCTATTGTTTGGTGGTTTATTTGGTATGCTAGAAATAATATTATTTTTAGGCAACACTCTATTTCGCCTAGTGCTTTAGCTCATATGATTGGAACTTTTATTCAAAATTGGGACCAGGCTAATCAGGGGTTAAATCTAGACTGTAATTCTATGCCTTTAGCTAACTTGGCTTCAGGGGGGAAAGCTCATAGGAAAAATGTTAGTTGGGTTTTACCTCCAACTAATTATGTTAAAATTAATTTTGATGGTTCTAAGGTTAATGATGGTAGTACTGCGTATGGGTTTGTAATCAGGGATTCTATAGGTAACCTTCTGCTTATTGGTGCTAGTCGGATTGCTCCGTTTCATTCTGTGCTTGTGGCAGAAGCTTGGGGTCTTAGAGAAGGGATTCGGGGTGCTTTGTTTTTAGGGTGCAAGAATGTTATTATTGAAGGAGATAATATGTCTGTTATTCAGGCTATTAAGCGTATTTGGAAAATTCCGTGGACAATTGATAATTTAATTTGTGATGCTGAAAAAGAATTGAACAATTTTGACTCTTATGAAATTCAGCATGTGTTTCGTGAAGCAAATATGGCAGCTGACTGGATGGCTAATCAAGGTCATTCTTCGGCTAATCTTTGTTATTGGTTCGAGTCACAAAATGCTACGTTTTCCACAATCATCCGTAAGGATGCTTTAGGGTGGCCTGTCCTCTGGACCCCTCCCTAGTTCTCTTTCTGGCTAAAAAAAAAAAAAAAAAAAAAAATAAGCCAAGTCTACTCATAAACTATTCAAGTTCGATCAGTCAAAGCGCGATTTGAAGGGACTCGAGTCAAATTTGCATTCCGCTTGATATCTCAACGAGTCAAGCCTGAACTAGCCTTGACTCGACTTGAATTAAAAGTTTAAGCATATGTTCCTACAAAAGGAATAAAGAATATTTTATGAGTTCAAGCCTTTGTTTTTTGTAATATCAAAGGCTAATATATAAAGTCTCACATTAGTTGACGATTGAAACATAAAGCTTTTCTTTACTCTAACGAATTCGCTCGAACTCGAGTCGAGCCGAGCTCGTATCGGGTGATCTCAAGCTCAAGTAGAGCCTCGAGCCCGGCTCTTACTCGGTTTTCTCGAGCTCGAGCCAAGTTGCGTGTTAACAACTCTATCACTGCTAACATTCCTTTAGCCTTTTAACACCTCTGTCATTGATCAATTAAAGAAAAAGACAAGTACCTCAATCGTGAAAATTCCACCTGAAGGAGCGGAGAATGGTAAGGGCAATCCTCCTCCAAATTCTTTTAGTAGGATTTAAACCCTTAACCTAAAGGTCATAAAGTAAAATCTGTACCAAATGAGCCAAGCCAAATTTGATTGATATTATGCTATACGTATTAGATAGAAGTAACATAAATGATAAAGTTAGACCGGTGGGCGTGGTTAAACTACGTATTGTCTAAGCTTTCAAATATCGAGTCAAAATGGGTTGAATTATAATTTCATTTTTCTTTTCAGTAAAAGATTGTCTAATTAAGCCTAAAGTGAAAAAAAATATCGTTTTAAATTGTAGACTGGGTTGTTGGAACTCAATAAAATTTATTTGGTCTCAATATGGAGTCCAGAATATGTTCAATAATCTGTACAAGGACACAAACAGCTGAACTAATTTGCATGGTAACAAGGTGAAAAACACAAGCCATTATCTAACTGTAAATTCATTGAAAGTAGTACAGAACTTTTCAGTTTTAGAAGTCTCAAGATAGGACAAAAAAAAAAAGATCACGATATTCCAAAAAAAAAAGAAAAAAAAAACAAAACTTTAAGATACAGGTAAGTAAAAAACTAAGACGGAAGTGTATCTAGTCTCGCTCCTGTAAAAAAAGACTTAGAACTGCCTGCCTGAGCTACAGATAACTTCTTATGGATTGATAGTCCATCCCCCACATTGAGATGTAAAAAACATAAATCAACATTAGTACTACTACTACATTACCCCACCTTTAACAAATACATTGGGGCACCAACGTAACGTAACGTATCGATCTTCATATCTCTCAAGATGACCAAACTTCGATTCAAAGATAGTACTTGTACCCAAGAGCAACAAGCATCAGAACCCCAAAAACAGCAGCAGCAATGGAACCCCAAAGCCAATACTTATCCGACTTTTTCTTTTTGATCATAGCTTTTGGTAAAGTACCTCGGGATCTTATTGGTTTCCTGTGTCTGAGAGTGTTATCCTGCTGCACCTTAGATTTAGAAGCAGCTGGAGTTTCTACCACCTCTTCTACCTCATCAGATCTCTCCGGTTCATCAGTCTCAGATTTCTCTGTTGCCTCGTCTTCGTTGGATGGCTGTACAGTTTTCTTTTTCATTTTCTTTTCACGGTCCTGAAGAAGAAGTAGAGTATCAGTTTAATCTGAGCTTAGGGACATGGAGAGAGATATCCGAAGGGTAAATAATAGCGGGGTAAATGGAACCATGAGGCAAGACTAAGGTTCAGAACTTCAACCCCTTATTCTTTAGAAACCAAGAAGCAAAACTTATCTAAAAAAAACCTTCATTTTGCCATTATCATGCGAAAAACAGTAGGACTGGATATCTAAAAATTAATACCATGCTGAAAGGACTTAATTGCTGCTATATATAAACTTTTACTTCCTAGAAATACTCACTTTGAAGCTCATCATTTAAGCAAAAAAAAAGTAAATTCATAACCTTTTAGATATCTAACTTCCACACTATCTTCTAGAACATATGCCCACTCTGATAGTATATGAAAAGTGTTTTATAATGGCCAAAGCAACACCTAGCCCACCAAGTGGGTGGATTACCCAATTGGTAGATAAAGTTAAGGTTGAAATTAGTTCCTCTACTTAATAATGGCTGTTTCGTATGATGCTCTCCATTTTAGAATTACTTTCATAAATATTAATTTTAAAAAAACAGGGATTGGTCAGAATAAGATATTACCGACTTGGCGACTTGTTAGCTGTTAAAGAGTATATCTTGACAAAATATTTTTCAACCACCGTAAGTTAAGATAAATCCTTTCACATTTCACACCTCCTTTTTCTTTCGTGGGAAAGGACAATTCAAACAAATTACAAAACCTACTTGAACATATGTAAGGGCATCTTCATCTTTCTAAAATATTAAACACTTGCTAAAAAAAGGTACAGTTACGAGTTTAAGGATCAAGTCATAATGTCATATGTTCTTCTAGGTAGTTGCCGCACAATAAGCCACATTGTTAGAAACAAAAAATAGAAACGAGATGTTGCAAAGAAGGGGATATTTTTCTGTAGATTGACATAATTCAAAGATGGTTTTCAATAAGTTTCTCGGGATGATAATAAGATCAACTTATCATATCAATAACCAGAATGAAATAAAAAGGCTCAGCTCTTCATCTCTCCAGCATTAAACATGAGGATCAGGGATAGGTAGGAGAGGGAACAAGAATTACCTTCTGCTTCTTTTCAGCTTCTTTCTGAGCCCTAAGAGCTGCTTTAGCAGCAGCTTTCTCTTGCAGCTTCTTCTTTCTCTCAAAAGCCTGTCTTTGCTTTTCCTTTTCCTCTTCCTTCTTCATTTCCTTCAATTTTTCTGCATCAATTCCATTGTCTTTTGAGACATCCTTCTTTGGTTTTTGTACCACAAAGACTTCCTCTTCTTCCACTGCTCGTTCTGAAGCAGTTTTTGACTCCTTACTTCCCTTCTTTGATTCTTTCTGAGCCTTTTCAGCAGGAAGACTTTCTACTTTTGGAGTAGTTTTTACAACTTCTTTCTGTTGCTTTAATGGAGCTTTGGACCCCAAATCTGCCTCAGAAGGTCTTTGTGGCTCCGCCCTCACCAGTGGCTTCTCATCAAAATTCCTGATTCGTCCATCTCTACTCAACTGCCGATAGTCCAGTGATGACAACATTCTCTTCTCATAATCATCCCTAAAAGCCTTGCTGCTGTTCCATAGGGACATAAATTTCTCAACCTAGGAAATAGTCAGATAAATAAAACCATATTAGAACGACAAGCTAGACATTCCAAATTAGAATCAAGTGTGAGTCCAGGAAAAACCTCAGCATTATTATATTCCTCGAGGGCCTTCACATCCTTCCTAACAGCAATCTCTTTTGCTTTGTTCAGAATGGTTCGGCTTTCGTAGAAATATGCATTCTGGAGGAAAACAAAAGGAACATAAATCTTTTACTAAAATTATACACAATTAACCCCAATCACAAAGCCATATGTTATATCCATACATCACACATAAACTACAATGGGGCCACAAATAAAGGCAAAAGCTGATTGCGGAAGCATTAGGAAGTCATAAATTCCTTTTGAAGCCTTCCTATATACCTATTCCTCATTTCAATGAATCAGAAATTGCTCGAAACTAGAAGTTCCCGAAAGATGTGCAAACTTTCCTACTATCTTTCTCCACCCCACAGCTAAAGAGCAATAAACTCAAACAAGACATAAGCATTTCTAGAAAAGTTCAGATCAAACTTACAAAATTCATAGCAAGTCAACATGAAGAAATGATAATAACAATAACAACAGTAAACACTTGTATTACTATAAAAATAATATGTTCCACCGTTATTAGTATTATCATACTGATTATTTTTCATACTTAAGAAATGTGCAAATCAGATCATGAAGAGCTATAGCAAGTCAATCCAAAAAAAGCGTAAAGGAAACGAACTAAAAAAAACAACAGTTTAGGACCTGTTCGTCATCGTTCTTTTCCAGTTTTCAGTTTCTTTTTTTAACTATAAACAAAAATATGGAAACCAAAAGTACTAGATTCCAAATGCAATAAAGATCTTGAAATGCAAGTGCTGCAAAAGGAAGCCATTCAGGATCAATATGGTTTTGGATCGAATCTAGAATTTCAAAAAAAAAAAAAAATCTTTTTTGCTTAGATTTCAACATATCTATGAACTCAATACATTAAAACTTAATAATTATAAAGGAAATAAAGATCAGGTCTTTGACTTTCTACCTTTTAAATTTTTTTAACCCTTGAAAAAAAAAAAAAAGTTCCGAGTCCAAATTTTTGAAAACCAAAAATCACAAATTTTATGGACCGCAGACCGGAAAGGAACGGTCCAGTCCATTTCCGGTCCGGTTCCAATCCTAATTCCGTCCTGGTCCAAATCTGCAAACTCCTACTTGACAGCACTACTACCTACTTGCTAGGCATATGTGGAGGCATGCAGGAATGACAATCCAGTACCAAAACTCTCCAAGAAGAAGACAGCATAACTCAAGAAATTGTTTATTAACATTTTTGGAAAATTGACAGCATGCAGAAACGCAAAAACAAAAAGCATACCCCAGCATCTCGTTTTTTCCTCAGTTGTTGCACTGTCGCGATTGCTACTTCCTTTTTATCCTTAACAGCCTTCAACTCATCACCTAGTTTTTCAATCTGAGCATTCAACGCATTCAGTTGTGGAGTAAGACGATCAATTTTCGCTTTTGTTGCTGCCTGCTGCTTCCGAACTCCATCCAGATCAGTACCTAAAAGCTGTAGCAAAACATAACAAAGATATTAAGTATTAGATAATCAAATCATAGACAGCAAGCATTCTAAGACGTCTGATCAAGTCATTTACCTTGACTTGATCCTGAATGGCTTCCTTTTGCCCCATGGATTCCTGAATCTTTGCCCTCATAGCACTTTTGGCGATAACCTTTGGCCTTGTCGCCTCCAATTCTTTCAATTCCCTCATTAGTTGTTTCTCCTCCTTCAATGGCATACTTTCATGTTGCATACGATACTCAATACTTCGTATCTGCATAAATTTAAAACGTCATATAAACTTCAATTACATTAAAGCACATAGCACTTTCAAGACTATATAACTCACAAGCTGATTAAGCTCCTCCTCTGATGAACAAATACTGGATCCCTTTTCTCCACCACCACCACCACGTAAGGAGCCCAGAGCAGTCTGCAAGGGCTTAATTTCCTCCCTTTTTTCATTTATAAATGCCCAATATTGTGCATTCTCATCATTAAAGGCCTTAACCTCATCAAGCAGCTCGAATTTTTCTGACTGCAGGAAAGCATAAAAGTGTAAAATGTCAAAGGCAAGATTAAAATCAATAAAGGCTACTATTTATTCAAATAGGTGACTCAGATATTAAAATATTTCTAGAATATTTCACTCTTTGCATATGTTAGCAGATGGAAGTAAAACATTTTTTCAGAGATGTGTAATGCACTGAATTTCTGAACAGAATAATTAAAAACTGAAGATGATGATTTTCATCAATAAAACTGAAATTACAGAGAATGAAAGGATAGATATCAAGTATTTGACCAATGACCACAAAAATTGCCCTAGAAAAGGCCCAGGGAGCCAGAGCATGATGACTTGACACGGGGAGTTTCCAAAAATACTACTCAAAAGAATCACTCGAGGGACTTGACAGTTTGAAACACTCCCAAGCTAACCACTAAAATGAACCCTCGAATAATTTCCTCATACCCCTTCCTCCCACTAATCTATTATACTTATACGGCTAACTTACTTGCTTTCTCTCCAAGCTAACCTAATTATAATATTATACTTCCAATGTTACCCTTCCCGCTATACTCAATGCATAACAAGATGCTTAAAGATATACCGAGAGACAATGAGTACATTCATAAATTGAAGCAAAAATTCTTAGATAATCGGGAAGAAAATATCATGAAATTCACCTGCAATACCTGAACAACAATAACCACAACACAGACGAATCATTTACATATACATTAGGGGGTGGTCCATGTGTGCATAATCCTATTATACCAAAATAAACTAAACTAGCAAACACTTGTCTTTGATACAACTGATTTTAAAGTAGCGCATTAAGTACCATTCAGCCCACTTGCATCAGCTAGCATACAGCTTATGACAAACTTCAAGTTCTGGACCCTGTTTGAGACCGTAGGACTTTTTTAATTTTTTAAATAAAGGTAATGAGAATTAAAGATTAATTAAGACTGGTGTTAGCTTATGTACGTGAAACTGTGCTAAAATAACTAAGGAGATATTGCCAAAAAAATAATTTGAAAATGTTGGTATACAAAACACTTCCAACTAAATCCTTTGGACCAGATCAAGTCCAAAACAGGTCACTTGAAAAAATCAGATTAGAATACTGATGATGCAAAATCAATCATCAATACAATGTTCAATCATTCTGATTATGCATATCCCTTTAACTACTTCAGCTAATGTACCATGAGCAGTAATAGCTTAAAACAAAGATACGAATGAAGTAAAAGATAAGAAACTTGTAACTGCTACCTAATAGTAATGAGAATACAATAGCATGTAGTACTCTCAATTTGACTTAACCCCTTCATGCATAATTGATTACCAAAAAAAACCTTCATCAATATATTTGCTCTTTAGTATTTTAAAAAGAAATACTATAATTTCATCAATATATTTGCTGTTTGTTATTCAAGATTATCATAAATTCAAATTGTTGTTTACAAAATATTTCATTAATTTTATCTTTGTTAAATTGTAATGAAAATTTGACTTACATCAAAGGAAAAAAAAAATATATACTTAAAAATAAAATTTTAAAATTAATTATGTGCATCCAAAAGGCTTAAAAACAAGTTATTATAATGGAAAAGTACATAATTCTTTTGTTCACTTCTAACAAAAGCTCGTGAAAACAAAGATGAATCACTTCACAATTCACATTAGAGGAAAGTCAAAGAAAGTAAAATGACAAACATAGGTATGAGCACAAAAGTAACTCATAGTAACAGCCACTGCAAAATATAAACTCAATTGACCAGAATGGCAAAATGTTCCAGACCCCGTTGTTAATGTTCTTATCTTAGCATTTGAGGCACCCCAAAGCAATGATTCCCACTGAATATACGCAGAATGATTTTTAAGTATCCAATATAAGTGGTAAGCAAACTGCACCGGTCTGGACAAAGAGGTAAGTATACAAAGGGAAACGATACACGCTCACAGATCTTCAGATCATAATTTCATGATCATTAAACTCACATAGTGTTCTCAGGAAATACCTTAACTAAAGTACTTCATAATTTCAATCAACATAATTTAAATGCTTGCATATCATTAAAAAGAGCAAATATGCATATGCATGATCACATCTCTAAAAAAAAGGGGGTTATACAAGAAACAACATTCTATTAACCTTTTTAGCCCTTAGTTCTTCAATTATCTGGCCTATTTGTACATTTTTCTTCTGAATTTCTTTCTCAGTCAGCTCAAATTCAGCCTTCAACTTCGGGTCATCCCATTGTCGATGCTTGACAAAATAAAAGTGATGGGTTTGCGCCTCCTCCGGCCATTCATCAACTGCATTCTTTGCAATGTTCACACTTGAGACATCATTCGCCTCTCCTCCCGGCTTTACTTCATCAACACCATGCGAACCGAATGTGATAACCTCAGCAAAATTGATTTTCCCATTCTCCTGTTCATGCACTTTAGTTTTCACTTCACCATTCGCCTTCGGCAACTCAGATCCTGCAACTTCCACACCCATTCTTTCCTACACCACAATCAAGATACTATCACCACAAAACCCAACAAATTTCAACACTTATCACCTAATTTAAGCCCTAATTCAAACATTAATTTAATCAAACATAATCCATAAACTAAACAATCCCAATAAAAAGTCAAACGCATGAACCCCAATTTTACAAACATACCCACCAAGAAACCCCCAAGATCGTAATTCAAACAGATCGTTTAACATAAATTAAGTCAACTAAACCAATACATGAATCATCAACACAAGAAAAATAGTTTAATTAACAATCAAAAAGCATAAAACAACAACACCCACAAAAAATTACACCACAAAATACTCTTAACAAATTCCAAAACCCAATTAAAACACATGCATGCAACACAAAAAACAAAAAACCCAGAAAACAAATGATTCCTGAAAACAATTTCAACAATCCCACAAAATCAGCGATCATTAACAGATCGAACAGAGTAAATCATCACACAATAGATTAAATTACAAGTGGTAAAAACAAGAAAAGATATGTATATATATATATCAAATTACAGGGTAAAAATTACCTGAAAAATTCACCTTAAGTAGTGATATTATGTGAATCAGACCCTTCTGAAAAGGGTAGCTTGAAAATTGGGGAAAAAAAAGTGTTCAGATCTCAACTATTTTTCAGACGTGTGTTGAAGAGAGGAGAGAGAAAGAAGACCCAAGTATGATGATATTGATAAATAGGTGTGTTCTCTGAGTTATGGAGAAGACGAGGAAGAGAGAGAAAATGGGATTGTTTCGATTTTAAGTATTTTTGTCTCTTTTTTTACCCTTTTTTCTAATTAAGAAAGAAAAGAAAAAAGCGTTTTTTTCTTCTTAATGAAATTCATTTTACGGTTTTTTTGTTTTTAAATATTTCACTGGTAAGTTTCTTTTAAGGAGAGTTTATAAAGTAAAATAAATGTGGGGGTTTTCGTTGAAATTAAATTTCCTTGTTTGGTAGGTTTATTGATTTTTCGATACTATCAACGTCACAAATTCACCACGTGGTTGTTTCGTAGTTTTTGGAAAGGAGTAGTAAATTTTCTGACACCACCGTTAGGAAGAAGGATGGAAGTAGAAACAAATCGACAATGATGTGATGGTAAGTTTTGGTGGTAAAAGAAAGAGTTTGATGGTAAGAAATCGTCTATTTTTAAATTTAAACTAGTGTTTAGGCTCGGGTGATGTCTCGGAGTTTTGTTGTGCTACAAATTAGTACTTCCTCCGTTTTTTTATAGAGGCTACATTTCCCTTAAATGGAAATGTCATAATAGATGTTACATATCATAAATGGATTCCTTTTCACCATAAAAATCTTAAAATACTATTAAAAAGTTGGTGGTCCCTCACCTTCTTTTTTAAAATACTCATACTTTTTCCTTAACAAATGGTTTTTTATTCAAAAAGTGGTGGTCCTTTACTTTCTCTCTCTACCTTTCTTAAAAACCCCCCATTTTCTCTATGTAGCAAGAATAAAAACACGGAGGAAGTAGTAGTTAAATAAGTCATCTCATACTCATTTAAAAAGTTATGTCATTCATTATATGAATTTCGAAAGTTCTCTTTTCATACATCATCATTAATTTTGATTAGATAAGTAATAATAGTATAGTGGAGTGATGGTTGTATCTCTTTCTTTCATACTTAAGGTTGGGGTTCGAATGTTCACGTATGCTTCTTATTTTTTTTACTATATGAGAAAGACGTGGATAGAATGTTATTCAATAAGGGATGGTGACACATGGCACATATACGTTCTAAGGAATGCTTCTCAATATATTAGACGTGGATGCGACCTAAGCTCATATTTAATACAAACTTATGATCAAATTTTGTTTATAGTATTACTGTAAATATAAGGGTAATACTGTAATGGTCAACACTGCTCTTCAAATGGTATCATGCATACATAATTAATTTTAATGAACATGCAAATTTATTTATTTTTAAGGATGCAAGGGATATGTTTAATAATATTAACTAATCACAACACATATTTGTAATTTTGTGGAAACATGGATCACTAAGAGATGTTAGATGAGATAGTGATTCTTTGAAAATACTTACATAAGGTCAGGGGTTCGAGCCCAAGCTTTAGCATATTTATTTTTTAAACAATGACCACTTGACTTTGTTGGTTAACAGACACGTGGCAAAATTCTAGTGGCAAGAGGAGGGTGCCACGTGGCATATTGACGTTGTTACGCACGTCTTTTAATATATTTGCATAGATTAGATAATGATAAGTTCAATATTAAAAAGAGAATTAGCTTAATAGTGATTATGTTGATTTTTTTCGGTAACTAGTTTAGTTTATTTAGTTATTAGGTTCACTTTTATATTAAAATAAGACCTTCTCTTTTAATATTTCTTATAAAAGGAAATTCTTATTTTCTCATGATTTGTTCTTATCGTTTACCATATACGGCATGTTTGGTTAGTGGTACTAAATTGTGATAATGGTAATGCTTTTAAGTGTAAATTTGTAAAGACATTTTAATCTCAAAACACAAGTTTTCCTTCATAAATTTTCATTACCATCCAATACCACATTCCTAAGTGGTAATGGATGATAATGAAATTTTAGTAAGAAAATAGGTGTTTGGGATAAACTAGCATTGTCATGGATGTTGACATGGAAATGCTTTCACAAATTTGTACTAGAAACCATTGTCATTATCACCATTTAGTACCAATAACCAAACGGACTGTTAAGGCTTTATTCTTTTGAAATGGAATGAAGTGAATTGAATTGAATTGATTTTGTTTGAATTATTGAACTTAACTGAATGGAACTGAACTGAAATGAAGTGAACTGTCTTAAAATGAATGAAAATTGTGAGAGAAAACTAATTGAATTGAACTGAATTGAACTGAATTTGGTTGAACTAGATTTTCATCGATTCAATCCAAAAGAACATAACCTTAGCTTACATATTTGTCCATACACAAATTTATTTGATATCTTCAAATCATCAAAATGAGGAATATAAATAACATTATTTTGGTAGAATTGATGGGGACAAAAAAAGGAAAATGATGTTTTTTACTTGATTCCATCCTGTTTGGAGAGTTGTAGTTATTTTGGAAATCGTAGTAGTTTCTTAGTTATGTTATAACTCCACATATGTTAACATGATTTGATGATTTGTTTAAGGGTTTTCTAACCTATACCATAAGGCATAGAGTAAAATCATAAAAGTTCTTATACAAAAAAAAAAGTTTTTATTTCAAAATTCAATCACAAATATCTTAATCCTCATTTATTCTTATTTGTTATACCCAAATAGAATATTGTTGCACTATATTTTATTTTAAGAAAATCTTCAAGTTTTATGTCTATGCCTTAGAAAAGTCATTTGTTTAAAGTAGATGTCATTTACTTGCAACTTTTTATTATTTTACTCTGAACAGTTTAATTTTATTTTAAACACTTTTTAGAAGTCTTATTTAATTGTAATTCTAGTTGGATTAGGAGATAATTTCTGATTTCTTATTTCTATTAGGAATAATATTGGCGTGTGATCATATATAGGTTGATTTTGGCTTTGACTTTCTATTAGGACTAGATTGTTTTAGAGTTTGTTTAACTTTAGATTTATATTTCTATCTGGTCTTGCAATGCATATTAATGGCACATTAATTATAATTAAAGATCAGTTTTCAATTTATGATTTAGAATTGGAAATTTCTACATTTTTTGGGGGCCGCTTCCGAAAACTCCATGGTAAGAAGAATTTACCTTTGGGTTGTCCTTGTACACGACCCTCACTCACAGGCCAACAAGCACCCCAACCCAACAATATTGAAATTATGCTTCCGCCAAGATGTGAACCTTGGTCTCCCATGTGGGAGATAGGAAGCGATACCAATTGGACCCAAGGGTCCTTGGTAATTGAGAAATTCTACATGGCGTCCCAACTTTTAGGTTTTCTAAAAAAAATTATACTTGGTTGCTCCGAACTTCTGTTAACGTCAAATTTGTCCCTTAAGGGATCAACTAGAGATCGAAATTGTCGCAAAACAATAAGAATACCCCGATTAACGTGTTGAAAAATGTCTCGGCTTGAGATTCACAAACGTAACGATTTGCATGGCTAGAAAACTACTCTTGCTAGGGTTTAGGATGGCAATTTTGCCCTTTAACTTTTAAACCTCAATTTAAAGTCGGATTGACAAAAAACAACCAGATTTACCTCGTTTTTCGTGTTAAAAATCGTCTCAAATTGCGTTTTAGAAAACTTCTCAATTGTATGGCTAGAAAATCTATTCATTATAGAGTTGAGGGGGGAAATTATGTCCTTAAGGACTCGAAAAAAGGTCGAAATTATCAAAAAATGATCAGAAATACTCATTTTGGGTGTTGAAAAACGTCTTGATTTACT
The DNA here is from genome assembly GCF_026745355.1 of Beta vulgaris subsp. vulgaris. NCBI lineage: Eukaryota > Viridiplantae > Streptophyta > Magnoliopsida > Caryophyllales > Amaranthaceae > Beta > Beta vulgaris. The sequence goes on along the minus strand of NC_079205.1, from coordinate 11,536,278 downwards.
TACCAGCCAGACTAATAAATGTCAAAACTAACGACAACTTAATGGAATTCACTTAAGAGGGATGTGGAATTAACGTTAACGGAACTTTGGGGATATCAAATATAATTTTTTTTTAAAAGTGCTACCATGTAGATCGACAATGTAAAAGTTGGGGGCCACTATTTAGAATTTGCTTTTAGAATTTGAGTTTTAGTCAAACTGGTGAGTTTTGCTAACATCCAATTTCGAAAGTTAAAACCAAAATCAAATAAATGAGACTTGTTTGATCCCTCTTAATAACCACGACTTAATACCGTTATATCCTTGAAATTTACTTAGTTCTCGTTCCTTTTTAAATTGGAATGTAGAGTTGTGGTTTAGTACTTAAATATGTGTCAACTGTCGCTAGACCTGACAATCGGATCGTCAATGTTATTTTGGTTCAAGTCATTTTCGGATTGGTTGAGTACTTGGGGTGGTTTAGTTATTTGGTGGTCTAATCACGATTAGATTTTATACTCATTTTAGAAACAATTACGCTATTATAAAAAACATACATTTATTAGTAGTTACCATAATACCCCCTCTGTATTTTTGTTCTTCCTACATTAGATATTTGTGTTTGCCAATGCGCATCTTTGAACTTAAATATCTTTCATTACATATTAGTAAAAATTATAACAATTGAATATTGATTAAGTACTCATTGAGACGAAGAAAACAAGACCATATATGACTATATTTTCTTACATATATTGAGAACAATTTAGAAGATTCTCTCTAATTGTGAATAGTGTCAAGAATCTAAGTATGAAGAACAAAAACATACAAAGGGAGTACCAAACAATTGGTTGTTTGCCTTTTTTAGATAGGTAAATTGAAGTCCTTTGTGAGGAGGAAAAATTAGGGATCTTTCTTGCAAGGGTTGAGACTTGATCCTAATTTCCAGAACCTCTAGGATCGGAGGTGATATCAATACCACTAGAGTATCACCTGCCGCTTAATTTATCGTTGAACATTTTAAAAAAATATTGAGAGGAATTCCCTTACAAGAAGGGAGAGAAATTGGGGATCGTTCTTGCAAGGGGTGATAATCGAACCCCTGTCACAGAGGTGGAAGGATAACCTCACAACCAATTGGCCAACCTTAATCCTCCATTTATGCTGGACTTACCTATCGAAAACTAATAAGCTAAGCTTACAGTTCGTATAACACATATCAACTCCTTCGAGTCAATGTGGTTGATTCAGTTGGGGTATGATTCAAGCCAATTAAATTCAAGTTGATTTGGTTCGGGCCGGATTGGTCGGGATCGATTTAGGCGTCTAATCAAGTTAATTTTAATTTGATTTTGATTTGATTAGGTCCATTTTGCGTTTCAACGTGAGCTTTAAGTCATTATTTTTCAGTGGAGTTTTAATTTGAGTCACTCAATTTTGGTCAATTTTGTCATATTTAAATATCGCTCTTTTTTTATATAAGCTAAATGTCACTCTTTAACACTATAAAAGGAGGAGCATTTGTATTCATATATCATAGAGGATAAATTAACTTTTTTTATGGCTAAGGTATTCACTTTTTGAGAGATTGCTAAAAGTGGACTTTATATATCAAGAAGGTAAGCTTCGTTAGCGTCATCATGTTGTTTTTGTTTTTGGCAAATGCTTAAAAAGAAGTCATCATGTTGTTATGCGCAAGAGGCTTCTTCACTTTTTTTGGGCTTTGCTATTTGACGCCCTGAAATTTCCCATTAACGCCCTAAATACAGTATTTTTATATTGTATATGTATAACTTCATTTCCTTTTTCTCTTTCTCCATTTCCCTTCCCCTTTCCCTACCACCACAACCACTGGAGCTGCCACCACCACCAACATCGCCGCCACCACCAACATCGCCGCCACCACCAACACCACCGCAATTGGGCTTCTCTTCTTCTTGTTCAGTTGTTCTTCACAGTCTCAGCCAAACTATACCGCATAAACTTTGTTTTCTCTCTCCTCAGATAAGATAAAAGTGCAAATTTCTGGGGTTGTAAATTCTAATTTGTTACAAATATAAAATCTTTGATGTTATTTTGGGTGTTAATGTTGTTTCCAAATTGCAAATTCATGCAAGGTAGTGTGAGTTAGGATAGAAAAGCACTTTTAATTGATGGACAAAGAAGAATCTTGATGTCCAGTTTGGTTCTATATGTAGGAGTTAAGGCTTGGAAAAGCCTTGGCTCATTTTCTTGTTTGTCCCACATTGCTTGTGGGAGGGAGTTTTCTCATGTTTATATACTTCCTCCCTCCTTCCATCTATTGAGTTGTGACTAGAGATGCTTTTGTGGTTGGATGATATGTTGGGTTTGGGCTTGCTATCACACACGCGCGCGCCGCCGCGCCGGACCGGCCAGGGCCATGGGCCATGGGCACATGGGCCATGGGCTTGGGCCTTGGGCTTTGGGCTTTGGGCTTTGGGCTTTGGGGAATAAACTTAACTTAACTAAAGTTTTGGACCCGGGAGCTACGCGTATGTGGCCGTTGGAATTCTGTAACGTTTTCCGTTACAGTATTCATGGCAATCCCTAATTATCCGCCCATTGATTTCTGTCTTGATTATATCCGTTTTTGGCTTGATTCTTCCCTATAAAATCAGAGCCATTCTGTTCAGTCAGAAATACACAACAACAAACACTCTTCTCTCTTCTCTTCTCTTCTCTCTTCCTGGGTTTTCGTGCTATTCTCTAAAGCTTAGTTTGCTAGTGGTGGCATTCTGAGCTACTGTGTTAACCTTGGGGAGCATTCCGGCCAAGATCGATAACCACCAGTGTCGGGCCGTAATCGCTTTCAAGTCAGTGATCTCCTATCACGGCACAGTATTTGAAAGCTTATTTTCTGCCTTTGCGAACCGATTATTCCAACAATTTGAAAGCGATTACTATATATTTGCAATGGCAGAAAGTTCAACCAAATCAATGGCTCACTGTCCAAACTTGAGTCCCTTGATGGAAATAACTACAAACGCTGGGCTCAAAAACTTCTTATGTTTTTCGAGCAACTGGATATTGACTATGTCTTGTTCAGTGACTGTCCCACTGCCATTACGGCTACTGCTGATTCAATTCTCCTTCTGCTGCTGTCATTAACAGAATGAGGATAAATTCTGAAATATGAAAAAGATAATAAAACAGTTCGTTTCCATCTCCTTAATCTGATGACTAATAATTTGTTTGATTTGTTCATGGTTCATAAGTCATCCAAACTGATTTGGGAGGCCCTTGAGAAAAAATATGGGGCTGATGATGCTGGGAAACAGAAATACGTTGTAGGAAAGTGGCTGGCTTTCCAAATGGTTGATGACAAACCTGTCATGGACCAAGTTCATGTCTATGAGAATCTGTGTGCTGATGTTTTAAATGAGGACATGAAAATTTGTGAGGTTTTTCAGGCCAATGTTCTGCTGGAAAAGTTTCCTCCTCCTGGAGGGAGTTCGTAACAATCTGAAACATAGGAAAGAGTTCCTGTCTCTTCAGGATCTAATCAGTCACATGAGGATCGAAGAGGCCAACCGAATCAAGGATAATCAGGACTCGGTTCTTTCAATGTTACCAAAGCCAATCTGGTGGAATCTGCTGCTGCGCCAGGTTCTGACAAGTTCAAGGGTAAGGGTAAGAAGGTGTTCAACAAGGGTAAGAAGCAAGGAAAAGTGAACAAACCAAGTGGTAAGATTCAAAAGAAGACTTTTGTATGCTATGTGTGTGGAAAGCCTGATCATAAGGCTTACCAATGCCCTCAACGCCAAGGTTCTGTCAAATGGTTTCATTGTAAACAATTCTGATTCTTGTGTTTATTCAAAATTGATAGGATCAGATTGTGTGATTATATGTCTTTATGTGGATGACATGCTGATTTTTGGTAACAACTTAAAGGTGGTTAATGATACTAAACTTTTCTTGTCTTCAAAATTTGAGATGAAAGATTTGGGGGAAGCTGATGTGATTTTAGGAGTCAGACTTAAGAGAGTCTCCGGTCGCATTTCCCTTAGCCAGTCTCATTATGTGGAAAAGGTGCTTAAAAGTTTAATTCCTTTGATGTTGTTCCAGTGAGTTCTCCCTATGATTCTAGTATTCATTTGACCAAGAACTTAGGTGAAAGTGTCTCTCAAAGTGAATATGCGAAAATCATAGGTAGTTTGATGTACCTCATGAACTGTACTCGACCTGACATAGCTTATGCAGTGAGTAGACTTAGTAGATATACACTAACCCTAGTAATGAACACTGGAGTGCCCTTCATCGTCTTCTCAGATACCTAAAAGGAACTGTTGATTTTTGTTTGCACTATTCTAAATTTCCTGCTGTTCTTGAAGGATTTTGTGATGCAAACTGGGTATCTGGTAATGATGAGATCAGTTCAACTAGTGGCTATGTGTTTACCCTTGGTGGTGTGCTATATCGTGGAAGTCTTCGAAACAGACTTGTATAGCACGTTCCACCATGGAGTCTGAGTTCATTGCCCTCGAGTTGGCAGGGCAAGAAGCTGAATGGTTGAGAAACTTGTTGTTTGATGTTCCATTATGGGGTGGACAGAGTTCACCTGTCTCTCTTCATTGTGATTCTCAAGCAGCCATTGGTGTTGCTAAGAACAGTGTCTACAATGGTAAGAAGAGACACATACGGATCAGACATGGAGTCGTCAAACAACTCCTGAAAAATGGGGTGATTTCTTTGGACTATGTGAGGTCCGAAAGAAATCTTGCAGACCCCTTTACTAAGGGGTTATCTAGGAGAGTTGTCCTAGAGTCGTCGAGGGGGATGGGGCTAAAGCCCATTAGTTGAGATCTTATGGTGGATACCCGTTTGTGGTCAAACGAAGCCATGAAATCTTAACTTGCACTACATTTCCCATCCCTATGACACATGGTAGTGCTTTTATCCATAGCCTATTGGTGGTGCTTCTGAGACGCACTTGATGGATATACATTGAGAGGTTGAGCATTTTGCTCTTAATAGTTCCATATCCCTTCGGGGTGGTGTTATTGAGAAACACTTGATGGACTACCTACGTAAGTGTGGAGGTTAAGCCGCCTTCTATGAAAGACTGGGCTGTCTTTCTAGAGCACTTATTAGACCCAAGGAATGCGCATGGCTATAAAGCGCTTGTGATGTATCGCGGAGATTGCACGATCTTAAGGTAGGTATGTGTTGTGGGGGTCTCAACGGAACTCTGGTGAGTTCAAGAGTAATTCACTCACTAGATAGTAAGTTGTTGCCTCATTTCACTATGCATCAATTCAAATCGAAAGATATTGGTGCTTAAGTACTTTCCTTTCCTTACCCAGGAATTTCTTTTGCTTTTCTGAGCCTTTGTGGGGGATTGTAGGAGTTAAGGCTTGGAAAAGCCTTGGCTCATTTTCTTGTTTGTCCCACATTGCTTGTGGGAGGGATTTTCTCATGTTATATACTTCCTCCCTCCTTCCATATTGAGTTGTGACTAGAGATGCTTTTGTGGTTGGATGATATGTTGGGTTTGGGCTTGCTATCACACACGCGCGCGCCGCCCGCCCGGACCGGGCCAGGGCCATGGGCCATGGGCCATGGGCCATGGGCCTTGGGCCTTGGGCTTTGGGCTTTGGGGAATAAACTTAACTTAACTAAAGTTTTGGACCCGGGAGCTACGCGTATGTGGCCGTTGGAATTCTGTAACGTTTTACCGTTACAGTATTCATGGCAATCCCTAATTATCCGCCCATTGATTTCTGTCTTGATTACTATCCGTTTTTGGCTTGATTCTTCCCTATAAAATCAGAGCCATTCTGTTCAGTCAGAAATACACAAAACAACAAACACTCTTCTCTCCTTCTTCTCTTCTCTCTTCCTGGGTTTTCGTGCTATTCTCTAAAGCTTAGTTTGCTAGTGGTGGCATTCTGAGCTACTGTGTTAACCTTGGGGAGCATTCCGGCCAAGATCGATAACCACCAGTGTCGGGCCGTAATCGCTTTCAAGTCAGTGATCTCCTATCACGGCACAGTATTTGAAAGCTTATTTTCTGCCTTTGCGAACCGATTATTCCAACACTATACATTACCCAAGAAGTACTCCTGATGTACTTGGAATGAAAAAGGGAAAGTCACGTTAATTTTTTTAAAAAAAAAAAAAATTAAGGGAGGCGTCCACCATGGACGCCCCACCACTGGTGGAGGCGTCCATGGCAGGCGCTCCACCACATGGTGAGGCGCCTGCCATGGGCGCCTCCACCGGTGAGCGCCTGCCATGGACGCCTCCACCAGTGGTGGGGCGTCCATGGTGGACGCCTCACCATGTGGTGGAGCGCCTACCATGGGCGCCTCCACCGGTGGTGGGGCGTCCATGGTGGACGCCTCCCTATTTTTAAAAAAAAAAAAATTAAACGTGAAGAAAAATCAGGAGAGAAGGGGTGGTGCCGTGGTGGTGTGGCGCCTAGTTCTTCTTGCCGAAATCTTTATCGCCGGAATTTATGTCGCCGGAATTCATGTCGCCGGAATTTATGTCGCCGGAGATCTTAATTAGAAATCAGAGAGGGTGAAGAGAGTGAAAGAGAGTGGGAGAAAGTGAAGGTATTATAATACACAAATACACATATATGTATTTATACAGGGCGTTAGTAGAATATTTTAGGGCGGTGTTTAGCAAATGAGCTTTTTTTTCGCCTAAATGTAAAATTAGAATTTTTTTTTTGAAAATCGAGAAATTTTGCATTAAGTAAAAACAGAAGTACAACCTAACGCTAATACAACTAAAAAAATAAAGAAATTAAACTGAGCTTTACTCGCTCTTACATAACAATTACAATAATATAAAAAATTTAAACTTGGATAAAACTGCTCGATCTGGAGGTATGTGTTGTTAGATAATTGTAGTGAGGCTCTTTTGATGCATGGTGGATGACAATCGCCAAAAACCTGATAAAAGGAGTGGAGTGTTTTACAGTCGGGGTAACAAAGTAACAATGAGATTAGGAACTCGTCACAAGACTAATCCCAGTGACTTTCGGTCTCATGGAATTCTTAGATTGCGATTCCTGGAAGAGTCACAATACTTTATGACTCAATATCGGCCTCTTGAATGGGTATTTCAAGCTTCTCCTTTGAGAAGAATCTCAAATAAGATTAGAATATTAGGTACACTAACATTTCACTATCAAATTAAAGTTCCAATAATAAATAATTATGTATTATAGTTGTATTGTATAATATTAGTCTTATATGTACGCGATTCATGCGGAAACAAATAAAAATATTTTGATATATACTACCTCCGTTTCCTAAAGATCTTCCTTGTTACTGTTACTACATATACCAAGGATCATCCATTTGTGTGGGGTATGGGGTGGGTAAGGTAGGAGAGAGAAAGGGGTTAAGATAGATAAACACATAAAAAGGGTTAAAGTAGGAGAGAAAGAGAGTAAAATTGAATAAATAATGTAACGGTGGACCATATGATAGGGACATGAGAGGGTAAAAAGGAAAAAAAAATTCTAAATAAGGAATAATGTAAAAAGAGGGAAGATCTTTTGGAAACGCACTTAAACGGAAAGAGGGAAAATCTTTAGGTAACGGAGGGAGTATCAAAATTGGAGAAGTTGTAATTCTAGTTCGTCAAATACTATATTTATTTTTCTTTATTTGTAAATCCAAAAATTATCAAGTTATAGTTGTTTTTTAGTTGGAGGTATGGGTGGTCAACAAGTCCTCTCTTCCAATATACTACCTCCATTCTTTTTCTATTCCAACACTGGGTTTGGGCATAATTTTTAAAGAAGTGAAAAAAGTGAGTAGTTTAGCACAAAAATACCCCTTTAATGAACTAGAGTAGGAGATAAATCAATCTTTAACAAAGTAAAAGCAACCTTATAAGGTAAAATGAGTAATTAATTATGGTTTTAGTAAGATAACGTAAGGGTAACATTGTCAACTAAAGTTGCTTCTTTAACTAAAAGTGGAATTATTGAAATAGATGTGAAACTACATAAAGTAGTAATTGTTGCAATAAAAAAACGAAAAAAGTATAATAGAGATGTAATTAGCTAATACAAGCCCTAATCAGCTTTACCATTTGAGGTCATGTATAAAAAACATAAATTCTTAATTGTAACTATTATACCATAACTTATCGGTGTAACGATCCACTAAAATCAAAATTTTAAATCAAAGTATATCTTCATCTCTCACTCTATCCTCCAATGTTGTCGGTCTCTCTCGTCTTCCACTTTCCTCAAAGAATTACACCTTCTCAACATCATCATCAATAGGAAATTCTTCTGTAGCACTAATTTTGATTGTGATGGAGTAATCTTATGATCTGAAGATTAGCATCGTCGTAGTTTATCGATCCATCTTAACTTCATCCACTGAAAAAACCAGAAGAAAAAATTTTATTTGTTGAACAAATTCTTGAGATTCTCTTCATAAATACCTTTTCTGTTTGTGAATGTCGTCACATTCGAGTATACAAATCTTCTTTAATCTTTAGTCATTTTCTTCACTGTCATTTTACTTAGTGTTGCTACTCGTTGACAGGCCGTCCCAAGCGTTACAGAGGCCCTGTACGACTACCATTAAACGAAGCCTGAGTCGGTGAACATGAACTACTACTTAATAACAACTCGTTTTTAGGTCTGCCGAGGTAATTATAGTTTTTTATTTATTAACATTTTACTTCATAAATATAACACCAGATATTACTTGGTTGGTTATGGGATCAAATTTTATAAGATGCAATTTCTTTTTTTTTTATTATTATATGCGTGTTTATATAAAGTAAACACACTGAGAGATAGCACCATGTGACATAGATCCTTGCTTAGAAACACCTTTTAATAATATAGATATGTTGTTAAAGTTATCATTCATAATACAATGATTTTGAGTTCTATTTTTAACCTTCTAATAACGAATGATAAAGCAATATTGAGAAAGGAAATAAAAAGGTGGTAAAGGGTCGTGAAGGATTCGAACTCCTAACTTCACAGTAACTAAAAAATATGCCAACAATACAAACTAATTTCTTAACCACTCAAACAAATATAACTTTACACATACTTATTATAACAATTAATAGATATAAACTTAATTTGGAGCTCTCATTTTCCCGAGGCCCTGTGGCGAGTCACATGATGCACATGTACATGGCCGGGCTTGCTCGTTGAATACTGGTCAGTCATGAATGACAATGACATCTATCGACACTAAAGACGATGTCATTTCCTTCTTTTGCTGACTTCAAATGCATGTTGTCATCTCCACCATCCAATGAAAAGGTGAAGGCGTATGATTCTTGATGGCTACAACGATGAGTGGTTAGGGTTTGAATTAGGGTTGTCATCTTCTCGTCGCAATAGTAAGTAGGCACAACTATTGTTGTTCGCCTGTCCGGTGAGATATTGAGCTGCAAGCGCCAGCGCCTACTGTACGCATGATTTTATTTCGCCTATGCGATATGATAGCATATTTGACTGTTGTATTAAAAAGATTTTGAAGTTGCCAATAAGCCTTTAGAGTATGACTGATAAACCTGATTGAATACTGAGAAACCTTAGGGATATTTTAGGGTTTATACAATGTAGATTTCCCCATTATAATTCATTAATGGTCATGAACTAAAAAATTGAGTTCGGAGGTGATGGTACGTACATGGCCATAAACCACGTTCGCCTATTGACGACCTCTACTAAATATCGACACAAGTTTTATGCAAAAGAATAATATTTTCAAGCACCCTAAAAATATTAGCCTAGGTTGGTTATTAAACACATCAAAATGACTATTTTGCAGGGACAAGTTATTAAGCAATCAAAATTACAGAATTCCTCATAGGTTATCCAGATTATTTGATTAATGTTAGAACATTTTCTTAGGTCTTAATTAGCAATAATATGTTGGTGATGAAAAATAAGCAGGACAATCATAAAAATATATAAGAAAAATTAAAAAAGGAATATATGTTAGAATATACAAAAGAACGGTTTTTTTACTAGAGATCTACATCATGAAAAAAACATTAGTAACTTTAATTAATAGTTAAGAGAAATTTATTCGAGGACTCTCAGGGATATACCGGTGTGGCTTGGGTATGAGGGAATAACAACCTTAAGGAGGAATAAGTGTGAAGCCTTTCAACGAAAACTTGTGAAAATCGATCAAAGTATTTGTGTTTTGTGTGTTTGTGAATATGCATTTTTGTATGTGTAAGTATGAGAGTGTGAGAGATCATAAGTATTTGGGTGCAAAGAACGTGTAAATGGTCTTTTTAGATCCGAACAGCTATGACCTATTTATACAAAAATATAAAAGAAATAGAAGAGTAACTTGTGCGTCGCGCAAAGAGTGTGTTGCGCGTATGTCTTTGCGTGACGCGCAAGTCCATCTGGCAGGCGCAGATTGGTGCGTCCCAGCCAACGCAACGAGCACACGTCTAGACGCACATCCAATTTGGACACTTTTCACTTGACGCGTCTTTGAACGTTTTTCTTTTCTCTCCTTGAACTCCGGAAATCAACTTTTACAAGATAAAATTTAATTTCAATTTCAAAAAAATCTTTCAAAATATTTATTTCTGAAAATATTTATTAAAATAATAGATAAATACAATTAATTATCATGAATAATTAATTGGGCTTTCTTAGAGGATTAAGATCAAAATACAATTAATTATCATGAATAATTAATTGGCCTTTAAAATACGACTTTGGATCATTATTGCAGATAAATAAGCTTTATAGTTTAAAAACAGTTTTGGGGACGACTCTTTGCACTATTCTTCCCTTGGATCGGACCAATTAAAATTGTGTATGTTTCATCATGTGGGCCCTTGAATGGGAGACACGATTATGTGTCTACACCTAGTGTTCGCCGGAGGGAGTCACAACCTCGTGGGGAAGTAGGGAGTGAAGGGGAGGCAAAGCACGAAGAAAGAAGTCTAAATGATACATATTTGGTAAAAAATGATTGTAGACACTAAAAATTTATTAGTGTTTTACAATTAAAATAAATTAATTATTATTGAGCTAAAATAAATATGATTAGCTCAATTTAATTAATTTAGCTTACTCAAATAAGATATCCAAATTAAATTAAATACATATAATTTGGGTTCTAAAATATTTGGGCTAACCCACATTACTAGTCCGAATAAGATGGTCAAATGGCAAAGGTAAAAAGCCTTTCAAGTCATAAACGGGCCCAAACCCATAAACTACCAAGTCCATGAAGGGATTTTCATTCCCTATAAATAGACCTCACATCTCTCAGTTGGGGGGACGGAAAAATCATTATTCTCAAGAGCTCACAAAATTCTCTTAGAATTCTATCTGCAATTAGTCAATAAGCACATCAAACCTGTGCCGACTGTTCAGATACACTCAAACATATTCGACTGAGATTCAAGCTCTGTCAGTCGTCATTCGAATATACCCAAACAAAATTCAAACTCAGGTTGACGTCGACAAAACGTCATCCCACACTCAAACTCAGGTTGACGTTGACAACAGGTCAGTCTACATTCAACTCCACGTCGACACCAACACGTGTCACTCTCAAGTTACAGAACAGAATCAGAGGACTTAGTTTATTTTCATTATAAACTGTTTACAGAGATTTGTACTCAATATATATATTGAAATATAATAATATTTTTGTTAGTTTGTTTCCTGCCTAGTATATTTTGACTCAAAATTTTGAGTATACAATGATATAAGTTTGGTGAAAAATGATATAAAAGTAAACCAAACTAATATCATGCCAGTCAGGTTTCGAGGCGAGATAAGAGAGAAAGAGATAATAATGATTCAAGTTTGATGAAAACGGCATATAAAGTGAGTAACAGTTTCATCATTCCTCTTACAAATGATTGTAATAATGATAAAGTATATAAAGAGTTGAAAAATGATGACGAAATAAGAAAAAATAATATAAGTTTTCTGAAAAATGACATAAATTTGAGCAATAATGGTATCATTTCTATTAGAAATGATATTAATTTTTGTAATAATGATAAAGTATAGAAAGTGTTGAATGATGAATTAAATAAGAATAGATGATACAAGTTTGCTCAAAATAACATAAAAGAGATTAATAGTGATATCATTTCTCTTATAAAATGATATTAGTTTTGTTTAATAGTAATAATAAGATATATAAAGAGTTAAAAATGATAATAATGTTAGGAAATAGGGTATTGTAGTTTGATTAATGCGGAACAGAAAATCAATGAAATAGTAAAGGTGAGAAAACAATAAAGATGAACAAACAAAGAACACAAGGATTTACATGGTTTAGTCAAATTTGACCTACGTCCACGAGTGGGGGATTAGAGCTTCTTCACTATAATGGAGAAAATCAGAAAGAATAATACATAGAGTCTTAAATCTAGAGGCTAAAAGTGTTTCATAAGTTGTGTCAATAATAATGAACACCAAGAGCCCTTTTATAATCATAATGAACCCGTACAAACCCTAAAAGATAACTCAAAAACGAAAAAACATCGAAAAACGTGTTCAGCGAACTAAACCGCGCAACGCCCGACCGGGTCGGGCGAAATCCGTCCGGTCGGACCCGGGACGAAACAGTTTCGTCAGTTCTTCGTAAACCAGTCATAACTTTCTTGTTTCTCATCGAAATTGGGCATATGACATGTCGTTGGAAAGCTCTTTAAATAAGCTATCACCTCCGATTTGAATCACAACAAAATCATTTATAAATTGAGAGATATGTGCATTAAAAGTTAGCCTTATGCCATTCACAAGATTTCAAGTCATAATTAACAAATAAAATAAGGGATAATGATACAGGTTTGCTGAAAAATGACATAAAAGTGAATAATAATGATATCAATTAGTGTAATAATAATAGTCTATATAAAGAGTTGAAAAACAATAGAAGTAGGGGAAATGATAAAAGTTTGCTGAAAAATTACGGTAATAATGATATGAAATATACCAATAAAGACATGAAAGAATTTTATAAATGACATGATGACTCCGATTTAAAAATGGCACGAATTAGATTTGAAAATGACACGACGTTGCTCCAAAATGATATTAAATACACCAATGATATGAAAGAGTTTTATATTGACCAAAATAGTTATATTAGTTCTCACATGTGAAATGGTGTTACATAATAAGTTATGGTATACTTATAAAAAAAAAAAAGTTATGATATAATATGTTATACCCAAGACGCACTCATGTATCAAAATGGTTGGGTACTTACAAATAAAACTCTAATTTTGAATGTAACTATTGAAAAAATTTGGTATTAGTTAATTTTTATTTTCAATGCTAATAGAGTTAATTAATGTTCAATAAATTTATTAGAATTCCGATCAATTGCAACATTTATTAAATTTTGATATGTTTAAGAGGAAACTTTAGATTTGAAAAATATTTTTGTGGCTTTTACTTTAATGTATAGTATGGATTGTAGCCGTATTCTAGAATTAGAATAAAAATGTAATATTATTTTAATAATAATCGTGGTATCAGAAAAATCAAAATTTTATTAGTATTATAAGACAGCCAAAATCCTCATTTTGGAGAAAAGTTTATGTGGTGCAAGCCTCCATTTAGGTGGGTGAAGGTATCTTGTTTTTCTTCCCAAACTATCTCAGAATGATAGACTTCCTCATCGATAGCTGTTTGATTCAGCAAATACAAGAGGGTTGCGCTGTATTGCTCGATCTGGTTCATTGTAGTTTTTTCGAAGACGAATTTGATTTAATCTTGTTTGATTGTATCTTGTTTTTCTTTAATATCTATTGTAGATGTCGTTTGGCCTTCAATTAATGAAATTTCTCCTTCAAAAAAAAAAATTTAGGTGGGTGAAGGTTAACGTTAACGCACATGTGCTTGATGGTTGTCGTGTGGTACTGTGCCGATAAAGGCAGTTTGGTGGTTGTTGTTGTGAAGAACTCAATGCTCGTGGCTAGGGGTGTGCAGTTTCAGACCGGACTGGTAAAGAAAAGCGGTCCCGATCCTCAAAATTTTGAAATTCAAATTTTAGATCCTGTTCGGTCCAAAATCAGATTTTTTCTATCCGAACCGGAAAAATCAATTACTTTATAAATGTTTTTTGATACAAAAGTTTCATTAAATTTTCAACCAACTCATTACCGATTTTATAACTTTAAGATAATTATGTATGGTTTGTAAGTCATGTGAACTCTGGGAACTCTTTATTTATTTTTTTATTATGGAGTCTAATCGTATTTTATATTATGGACTATGGTTGGAATTTATATTAGTGTGAATATAGACTATAGTGTATGAAAGAAGATGAGATTATATTAATTATTATTAATACGAAGGTATTATTTTTTTATTTTTTTTTGATAAGGAGAACAAGCTTAGACTAACACCCTAGTCCGGGGGCCAGCCTAAAACATCCTTTCGGATGATAAGGGAGAAATCCATACAATAAGGAGGAAACCAATATAACAAGGAAGGGAAGTCATGCGCCTTCCTAGCCATGAAATCAGCAGCTTTGTTAGCTTCACGAAAGCAGTGACGAAACTCGCACACTTGGAACCGTAGAGCATCCATACCTGCATCTTTAACAATGTTAGAAATCTCCCACGGAATACGCCAAGAATTTTTCATAGAATTGATGACCCCTAAATTATCGCCTTCTACAATGAGCTGAGAGATATTAAGGAAAGAGGCTCCCTTAATGCCTTCACTAAGAGCCCAAGCCTCAGCTTGGATAATAAAAACGTGAGACCCAAAGACTTAGCACCAGCTAGAAGAACTTCTCCAGCACTATTTCTAATCACAAAGCCCAAAGAGGCATTACCATTACTAAGTTTCGAACCATCAAAATTTAGCTTGCAAAAATTGGGAGGAGGGGGGACCAGATGAGATTAGTTCCCGCTCGAGAAATGGGGGGAGGATTATTCTTGAGAGAGGAAGAAGAAGTAGAGGATGAGTCGCCTACATCAAGGTCCACTCTAGACCACTGAACAAAAAAACTATTAATTTCGAAACTAGCACGACGAGGGGAAATGCCTTCATCATTAAAAACCACTCTATTTATAAAGAACCAGATAAACCACCACACAAAAGAAAACTTTTTGATTACTTCCAAAGAGTCAGAATGACAATAATCTAACCAATAGCGAAAAAAAATTGACTAGAAAAGTTAATCTCTGAGGGAGATTTGGCCAAGCACCATTTTCATGAAGCATTCAAAAACATCTAAAGTGAAGGGACATTCAAAACAAAGGTGAGAAAGAGATTCAGGAGCATTACTACATAAAACACATTGTTGAGGAAGAAAAACCTTACACTTTTCAAGTCTATCCTTTGTAGGAAGACCATCATGACAAGCTTTCCATAGAAATTTTTTTATTTTGGGAGGAACATGAAGCTTCCAAAGCCAAGCAAATTCAACTTTTTCAAAGTTCGGGTTATGAAGACCCTGAGCCAAAATGGACCCTGACTTGACTGAATACTCCCCATCAGCTGTCAGACCCCACACAAGAGAATCAGGCTGAGGATTAGAAGGAAGGAAAGAAGAACAAATAATTGAAGCTATATGGGGAGGGACAAGAGAAGCAATTTTCTCCGATCCCAAAGCCCATGATCATCAATAACATCACTCACTTTCAAGTGCTCCGACTCATAAGTGGGATAATAATTTTTCTAAGAGGGTATTGGAAGATCCAATTATCATCCCAAAATTTGATCTCTGTTCCGTCCCCTACTTGCCATCTCAATCCCTGCCTAAACAGGGGTCTAAGGGATATAAGTTTTTTCCACTGCCAAGAGGCTACTGAAGAACTTTATGAGATAGAATATCCTGACTTTTACTATACTTTTTCTGAACTAAATTTACCCAAAGATTGTCTTTTTGTTTAACAATTTTCCAAAGAAGTTTCATTTGAAGAGCAATATTATTAACATCTGCCTTTCGAATTCCTAAGCCCCCATATTACTTTGGCAAACAAATTTTATCCCAACCTATCAAATTAGCTGTTTTATTTAGATTATCTTTATTCCAAAAGAAATTCCTATAGGTTTTATCTAAACTTGAAAGGATTTGATTGGGAAGATAAAAACTTTGCATCTGGTAATTGGCTTTAGTAGCCAAATTAGCTTGAATTAAAACCATTCTACCAGTCTGCGAAAGAGAGTTGGCTTTCCATTTAGGGAGTTGATTAACAGCCATACTATATACTTTTCCAAAAGTTTCTTTAGTAACCCTTGAATCTATAAGTGGACAACCCAAATAATCCCCTAAATTGGAAGTTTCACTCATGCCTAAAATTCTAGCAAAATTAGCTTTAGCAATATTTGAAACATTAGGGGAACATTGGAAAGCAGACTTATGAAAATTGACTAACTGGCCTGACATTGAACAATATTTATCCAAAATGGCCTTAATAGTGGAGCAACTATGGTCTGTTGCCTTGGCAAATATCATTGTATCATCTGCAAAAGTAAGAAATGGGATTCTCACTCCGGATTTACCTATAGAGACTCCAATAGATTTATCTTTTTGCAAATTTGCAAAAGAGAGTTGTCTAGCAAGCAACTCAGCACAAAGAATAAAAAGATACGGGGATAGAGGGTCACCTTGGCGGATGCCTCTCGAAGGGAAAAATCTATCCCCTGGGACGCCATTAACTAGAATTGAGAAAGACGGAGTAGAAATACAGGTTTTAATCCACGCAATCCATTGAGGACAGAAACCCAACTTTCTAAGAGAGACTAAAATATAGTCCCATTCTAGTCTATCATATGCTTTTTCCATATCTAACTTGATTGCGATCCAACCCTCTGAACTTGATTTTTTACTAAAAGAATGAAAAACCTCATGCGCTATTAAAATATTGTCCTGAATGAGGCGCTCAGGAACAAAGGCACCTTGGAGGGGATGGATAAGCTTCCCCATAACCAATTTAAGGCGATTGCAAATAACTTTTGAAATTATCTTATAAATGGTAGAACACAAACTAATTGGACGAAAATGATTTGCATTTGAGGGGTTATCAATCTTCGGGATTAGAGCAAGGAAAGTGTGATTGATCTCTTTCAAAATATTTTCAGAGTGGAAAAAAGCTTTGACCGCTCTTACTACCGAATTGCCCACAAGGGTCCAATATTTCTGAAAAAAGAACGGTGGAAAGCCGTCTGGGCCTGGGGATTTGTCAGGAGCAAGATAAAAAGTTGCAGCTTTGATCTCCTCAACTGACACTATATCTGTGAGAAGGAAATTGTCTTCCGGGGAAATAATAGGAGAAAGGAGGGAAAAATCCACTTCTTCATCAAAATAACAATGAGGATTCGAGATAAATCTTTTATTAAACTCCCTCGTGATTTCAATTGATATAGAAGCTGGGGAGGAAATGACTTGATTAGTGTCTGTAGTGAAATGCTTAATTTGGTTTTTGCTCCTTCTAATAGAGGCATGAGTATGATAGAATTTAGTATTTGCATCCCCTAAATGGAGGTAATTAGTCTTACTCTTTTGTTTCCAGTACTCACGACTAAAAGATAGTAGTTTTTCACGTTTTTGAAGAAAACGATCTTGTTGCAGAATAAGAGAAGGGAATAAAGGGTTAAGAATGAGCCTCTCCTGAATGTTTGCCAATTTAGAATTTACTAAACGAAGTTGCCTAAAAATATTACCAAACTGAGAAAGATTCCATTTCTTAGAGTTTTCTTTAAGAAGTTTGCATTTTTTAACAAGATTGAACATATGTGAACCGTTAAAACGGGTACACCATGTCTTTTTAACCAACGTGTCATAATCCTTACGTAGACACCACATTTTCTCAAAGCGAAATGGAGGGGCTTTCGAGCGCTTAGAAATTGATAAATCTAAAGACACCTGACAATGATCCGAAGAAGTAAAGGGGTGATGTTTCAGTCTAGCTTGAGTGAATCTACTAATCCATTCAGTGCTAGCTACACCTTTATCAATACGTTCTAAAATATTATTCGGGCCAGCTTTTTTCTTTCTCCAAGTGAATCGAGATCCCATGAAAGGAAGCTCCACACACGAAACCTGGTTGAAAAGATTATTCATGGTATGGGTTCGAGAAGAGTTGAAGATAGCACCCCCCAACTTATCTTGTTCACAACTAATTTCATTAAACTCACCAAGTATAACAAAGGGAGAAGATATATTATTAACATACATAATTAACTCCTCCCAAAATTCAGCTTTATGTTCATGTCTAGCAGGAGCATAGATAAAGATCGCAATAAAAGAAAGCTGGTCATTTAGAAGAGTTATAGAGCAAGAAATAAAACGAGCAGCTTTATGTAATACTACTAAATTAAATGGACAAGTATTACAATCCTTCCAAAAAAGCCATATACCACCTGCTAGTCCTAAAGTGGGAACATAATCAACATGTTGAAATCCACACTGGTTTGTTATGATCTGAGAAGGGGGAGTTCTATGAAAGGAGGTTAAAATAGTTTACAAATTAGTATTAGGAAGAAGAATAAGATTATTAGTAGTATAAGAGAAGGAAAAGAACTCTTTAAAAAAGGAAAAAGAAAAATGAAAATTTGCAAAAATCACAAAATTCGGTCTAAAATCGGAACCGAACCAGATAACTCCGGTCCGGTTCTCGGTAAAAAAATCTTTAATTCCGATCCAAAATGATCTGATTTTGGAGCGGTGCACAACCTTATCCATGAAGATGCAAGCCTCGCCAAAGTTGTTGGCCTTGTGGGTTAAAGTTGGCTCGACGCCTAGGGTATACAAGAAGTATTGCTTGAGGGTAATGCTCTAGATAAGTTGTAGCTTCATAGGTCAAAGTGGGTGGTTCCCCAACTTTTTTTCTCCTTCTCAATGATATTATGAGTACTAGTAATCTCTTTGATGACTCTTGTTGTGGTTATATTAATAGGGTGGGTAACACTGTTGTCAGTCATCATATAAGACGCTGTGATATTGATGTAGATTATGAGTTTTATATGTTTTGACAATTTTCCCCAAAGTGTAATCATTTTGGTGGATCTTAATTTAGCTTAATAATGTTTTTGCCACTTTCGTCTAATAAAAAGTAACCCCTTTTTAATTCGTGAACAAAACATGTTACATACTAATTTATTAATTATTAGTTTTGTGTCACATTCTGACGAGGGCGATGCTATCAAACGACTGATATAATTTTGTCGTAATCATAAAAATCGTAACTGTTGACATAAAAAATAAAATATTTAAAAATTCATAACTATTAATCAAAAAAGCACAACTATGAACCAAAATACCATGGTTGTTAATCCAAAATCATGATATTAACTAAAATAACACATTGCTACTAACCTAAGATTTTGTGTGGGTAAATACAAGGAGATGGAGATTAAAAGAGCTCCAAAATTCTTTTATATCAGATTTACGAATTGATCATGTGGGATAATATTGTTGTTAACATAATATATGATGTTAAGATAATTTATCATTTAGTGATCAACAAAAATTATTGGTCATCATTTCCTAAACATGCTATCAAAAGTTATTTTCATGGAACTTTCATTTAATTGGGAAAGTCAAAGGTTGATTTTGGTCTCTCTACAAGCCTACAACAAACACGAAGAGAGAAGAGGATAAGAAGGGCTGGAAGGATGATGGGGCTGCGGGCCTGCAGCAAGGGAGATAGCAGGGCCGCCGATGAATGAGGCAGCAAGTAAACTTTTGGGCCATTTATCTATTTAGTTTCCTATTTTGGGCCTATTCTAGCAAAGCGTGGATTATGCACCAGGGTGCACCATGCTCATTGTGCACCCAAAAAGAACATACCACTTATATAAAAGAACACGAGTTTTTTCGACAACTTTTCTACTTTAAAAAAGAACACACGACTTAAAATCAAATAACATGTAAATCTGTATTTATAAAAGAACATATAGTAAATGAACATGTACGCTTAAGGTAAAAGAACATGTACCTTTTAAATTCAAATTTGAAAAAGGAATATTTAGTTGCAAAATTTAAGGAAACAAATAACAACAATTTTTTAAAATTATAGACTCTAAAAATGATAAAACGACGTAGTTTAGAAGAGGGTGCACCATGCTCTACGTGCACTTGGGTGCATGTACTTATTTGCGCTATTCTAGTGGACTAACCAGTCTTATAGTGACCCATATAATCAAGACAATTAATTAAAGAAGTAAGTTACTATTGTATGTATGAGAATGACGTGGATAAAATATATTACAAAAATGTCATATTACAAATGACATTGTGTTATGTCATATCACAAATGACATTGTGTTATGTCATATACTACTACATGACATTCTTCCATTTCGTTGAAGAACGACTACTATGTGGGTGATCTTGATCATCTAGTCGGGAAAGATCAACTTCAATTTTGGAGACAACGACTACCAAGGATCAAATCAAACTGACAGATTTCTGAATGAGCTAAATGAGTTAGAAGAATTGGTGCCTAGGATATCTTAGCAACAAATAATTGATCTTCAGTCTCCAATCACAAAAGAGGAAGTCAAAAGTGTTGTCTTTCAGGTGGAAGGCCACAAAGCTCCAGGACCTGATAGTATTCCAGCAAAATTTTAATAATAAAAGAGGTAGCATAAGAAATATTAATCATGTGAGATAAGATCTTGTTGTATCTAATTTAATAAATGTATATATTTAAGGGAATTTGCTACTAAACATATACTATTAGTATATCAATAATCAATAATCAATAATGAGTAGAACTTATCGAAGTAGAAGAGCATCTCCTGCAAATTAGGACAAACAATCATTATACAAATAATAAACTATCCCTAAATTGCTGAAACCAAATTTTGCTCAATTGACAACTCACAATCACAACTTAATTGACAACTCACGAATTGCTTCACATATAGATTAAGCTCAATGAAAAAAAAAAAGCGAAAGAAACTCCAAGCCAACAAGAACTTCCAGTCTTCCAGACCTATCAAATTCTTACTTCTCACAAGTTAGCTAAGACTTTCGTCCGTCCGAGAGAAATTTTGGTTACTCCATTTATTTATTAACTAATTATTAGATACGAGCTACGTCTCGGGTAAAGAAAATTTTCATTTATCAATATCATATTTTAAAATGATAACACTAACTACACACTTGGTTTATTGATTAAAACTTTACTATATAAACTTGAAGTCACGAATCAAAGCCTATACTATACAATATCTAACTTTTTTTTTATTGTGTGTTCATTACATGGATCAAAACACGCTTAGACAGAGCACCACATGACACTGTTCCTTATTTATGATCACCTTTTGATATATTAGTATAGATAGTAATACTTCTAAAATTTATGTTTGTAACACCCCGACAATTCTCTATTTTTTCAAAATACATTTTTACTATAAAACTTAGAGAATTATCAAAGCATTATCACCCGTGTCATAACGTATCGGCTTATTCAGAATTTTGCAGCGAAATAATAAATAACTTTTGAAAATAAAACTTAGTTAATTATAAGTCAACTCCAAATCAAACCAAAGTTAAACCAACATAAGTCAAACTCCAACTATAATTTAAAAGTCAACTATAATAATAAAGTCAACACAAGCTCTCTACGAAATCCCAAACCCATGATTTATCATCTTCAAACCTGAAATAAACGATGTTCTATTGATCCAGAGAGAATGCTCACCAAATGCGTCATCACAGGATCAGTAAGGCATAACGATGATCAACATACACATAAAACATGTAAGCAGTATAGCTGAGTACTACATAACAAATAAATATAAACCTAACATGACACTAATAAACATTAAGACAAAGTTAAATAATAATATAATAACATGACATAATAACTTACTGAACTTGACTCTACAACTAATAAGTTAATTAAATTTAGATTGAATAGGCAATGGAAAGAGCTGTCCGAACCAAATCAGTCTTTAATTTAGAAAACAAAGTACAGGCGCGACTACGTACTCCCTTGACCTATGATATTGAGGAATCTATTGAATAAAAATAGGACACGATGATCAATCTAGTCTCAAGAAAAGTCATGGACTACTATCATGTACTACAACTCATACTAGTCCAACACTTCAGAGTTCAGACGTGCACAAGTCCAAAGCTTATTGCTATTCACTTTCCACTTTAAGTGATTAATAAGTTATTTACTTGTTATGACTCACAAAGTAAAACAACAATATAATCATGAGGGATACATAAACTTTCATTTTTATCTTAGGATTAGATATGGTGATCATCAACTCAACAACCCAAAAAAATTCCAATACTAATTCACTAGTAGATTATTTGCTTATTGCTGCGATTTTACTCGTACGCAGCAATAAACCACGAAAAAAAGAGAAAAAATCGAAATTAAACATATTGCTGCGATTGTGGCTGGAAATCCCAGCAATATGTGTCAACGGGAATTTTTTTCAAATTTCGTTGACTGTTTGACCATAACTATTGTTGCGGTTTGCAGACAATTCTGCAACAATAAATTAAAATATTATTGAAAAATTATAATATTTTAGTCTGTAGCTGCGGTTGTGTCTGAATCGCAGCAATAGATCTAAGATTAATAAAAAAACACGCCATTAGGGTTAGTTCTTAGGGCACCGTTTTTTCACACACTCTCATTCCTCTGTTCTCTTAAGCGTTCTTCTCCTTCATTCGTTTCTCTCAGTTCATATTCCTCAATCTTTCTCTCCTCTCTAGATCTCCATCCTCCTCTATCATTTCACACTTCGCATCACCCTTTCTCACACCTATTTTCTCTCTCCTCTTCAATTATCTTAATCTTCTTCTCTTTCTTTCCCAGAATTTTGTTATTTAATGTGAGATACTTTTTCTGTGTTAGAACTGACGATCTAAGTGACTGATTTGTTTGTTTGACTGTGAATTTGGTATTCAATTGACTACTTTCTTCATGGGTATGTTAGATTTTGGGACTTTTTGATGAATTTGTTGGGGAGTATTTGAAATCGTTGGTGGGTCTGTTTCTCGTCATTCTTCTCCTCGTTGAGTCCCATCGTTCTTCTCCTCGTTGTCGTTCTCTTCAATTCGTTAAATATCTATTCTCCTACTCTCCATCATCTACATCCGCTCCTCAAATGGCTACTAATGGCGTTGTACCGGTCGTCGAGTCCTCGTCGTACGTCTCCCCTCTCTTTCCTTTCATCGTCGCCGGTGGCCAAACACGAACGGCCAAGCACAATGTCCTCCGACTACGGTCGGCTACTTGATTCGTGGGTTGGTGGGTTGTCGTCGCTCGTGGTTGGTGGCCAAACACAGGTGTGCCATTGATAATTTTTAATTTTGATTGATTTGTTCATTTGTATGCTTATTGAATATGTTAATTTGTTGAACTTTCTAGATTTCTTTTGCTAATGTAAAAAATGGAGGTTCCTACTCTGTTACGTTGTTGAACCTGCTTCGGTCCGCTACTTGGTTCGTGGCCATGGCTTTTGGTTTTCGTTCGTGTCTTGCAACTTTATTATTTATCTTTTCATTTTTGTATGTAATTAGTTTCAATTCTTTCTTTAGTTTTAGTTATGTTTTCTTATTATGTTACGAGATTGTCTAGGCAACCAACCGTTTGAGTCTCTTAGGGGACTCAAACGGGGGCAATTTGGTCATTTTAAGCCTTGGAAATTTCACGCGCGTGTTGCTTGGTACCAATGCTAGGTTATATTGGTACCATTGTCCGAAAATTTTGATATCAAAGTAAGTTTGCTTGGTACCAATCCTGATAACAATTTGATACCAATATCAGGTTATAATGGTACCATTGTGTAACTTTTTGAGTGTTTGAGTCTTTTTTGGACTCAAACAGTTGGTTACGAAGGCTTTCTCATTATGTTACCGATCTGCTTTTTTCATCTGTCAGATATTGTAACTTTTTCTGCTTAATGCATGAATACAATGTGTTGTAACTATTTAGTTTTAGTTACTTTTTGCTTTAATTCGTTTCAATAATCAAATTAATATGGAGATTTAAATTTTAAATTTGTTTTTTTTTTTGAAAATGTGCACCTTTTGCTGCGTTTTTTTTCCAAAACCGCAGCAATAGACTTCTTTTTTTGATATAAAAAAATACCTATTGTTGCACTCGTAATTATTGTGCGACCAAAATCGCCGCAATAGGCCACTTAATGCTTACAACAATAAGCAATTATTTTACTAGTGATTCCATAAACATTATTTATTTGTTGATCCAAGTCAACAATCAACCAACCTTCCATAGGTGAAAACCAACTTACCAAATAAGGCACTCGGTTCTCATAAAGTAATTAAAATAATTCAAAGGGAACAACATGATCCAACAACAACATAATTATTAATCATTCCTGTGAATTAATAATATAAAGTTCCTAATCATCCATGCAAACATAACATAATCGTCATAATCAACATGCTTCGCACTACAATAAAATAAGTTTTGGGCGACGGATGTGAAAATCAAGGGCGACAAAACTGAATTTTGTGGCTCACAGTTGAAAATAAGGGCAACGATTTGAATTTGTCGCCCATAGTTAAATTATGGGCGACTAGATTTATTGTTGTTGCCCCAAATTCATATTTGGGTGGCGAGATAAGTTAGGGTTTCCCATTACCTTAATTAGGCGACAAAATTATATATTTTGTTGCCCTTATTTTCAACTGTGGGAGGGATGGGGGTTAGTAAATGAATTATGTAGGTGAGTAATTAAGTAATAGCAAAAGTGTAATAAATTGGAACATTTTTTTTGCATTATAAGTTATATGTGTCACTTATTGTGACATTTTCCTAAAAGGAAAACGTTGTCACATATTAAAAAATAATGGAGAAAACGAGGTATCGTAACATGACATGTTTAGGTGCATTGGTCTATAGTTATTTCATATAGGATTATATCAAAGGGTTGTTCATACATGTTACGATCAATTTTTATTAGTTGATTTCTTCTAATAAATCTTTTTAGTTAGTCTCTCTTAATCAATTACTGCCTTTTACTTTTTTGTTCTTACTATTTGAAATCTTAACATTGTTCCTAATTAGAGAGGATTTTCCATATTATTCTTCTGAATATATTCATGTGGGGTATTGTTTGATTCGTCTTTATTGAGTGATTTATTAATGTTCAGCCGTTATAATGTTCAGTCTTTATTGGGGCTGCAGGGAGTAGGGTGGGGTGGGTGGAGGGGGGGGGGGGGTGGTTGGGTGGTAGTAGGGTTGGGGTTAGGGCTTGAAATTAGGGATTAGGGTCAGGGTAGGATTAGAATTTAGAAGTTAGGGTTTAGTTAGGTTAGTTAGGTTAATTAGGATTAATTAGGGTTTAACGAGGTTTAAGACTAATGTCGTTAACCCCCGTCAGTCATTAAGAACATTTGAGTGTATTATTATGAAACTTAGGGATACCTGGTGAATTTTGAAAACATGGAGAGTACCAGGTGAATTTTTTTAGAACTCAAGGGTACTTGGTGAAAAAACCATAATTTTTAAAAATATGTAACAAGCACGCAATTAAAGTAGAAAGAACAAAATACAGGGGGAAGAATCAATTAATATCAAGTAACATTTTTGGAAACAGATAGTCGCAACAGACTACTCCCTCCGTTTTCTAAAGATCTTTCCTCTTTCCGTTTAAGAGCATTTCCGAAAGATCTTCCCTCTTATACTTTATTCCTTATTTGGAATTTTTTCCCCCCTCTTTTTTTTTTTTTTTGACGAGAAAATCATGACTATTATTCATTTAAAGACTCCAAATCAGAGAGTACATAGCTATTAGCCTCAGTAGGCACTTCTTCCATCCACACTCTTAGCTCACCAAACTTACAACTGATATGTGCCATCTTGTGTGCTACTTTGTTCCCCTCTCTTCTAACAAATTCAAAAGAGATACTACGACATGATTTAGCTAGTTCCTGGATGTCTCGAGTTATAAAACCAAAGCTTGTTTGATCTTCTTTACCATTCTTCAGCTGGGTGATCAACTTTAGACAATCACTTTCGAGGATGATATCACGAAGACCCACGTCAATGGCAATTGAGAGAGCCAGACGGGCCGCCATAGCCTCGGCTTCACTTACCTCCATTCTCCCTCGCACCTCTTCACATACCGCTGCAATGACATCACCAACATCATCACGCATTACCCCTCCTAGCCCAACCTTGCCATCTTCGAAAACTGCAGCGTCAGAGTTAATTTTGTATAGCCCAAACCCAGGTGGTTTCCAGCGACTTGGCTGTATGGGTTCTACACGCTCAGTTAATATTTTCGGCTCCTCTTGAGGTTGGTATTCCCCAACCAGCTTCATTGCCCTGCTAACAACCTCTTCCACCTTTATGACCTTGCGTTCGAACACCCAAGCGTTTCTCCTAAGCCACACACCCCATAATAGCACCCAGAAGATGTCCCACCATTCCCCCGCCTTCACCACCTTTGCCCTATTCGTACACCAATCCGCAAAATAAAACTCACCTTGCTCCTTCACTTCCAATCTCAACGGTGATATATTCCACATCCACTTAATTTCTGGGCATAGTATAAGAGCATGAGTTACTGTTTCTTTACTTTCACCACACAAAGGGCACATTCTATCCCCACCAATTTTCCTTTTGAACAAATTTTCACAAACTGGGAGGCCATTATGTATGGCTCGCCATCCAAAGTGACGAATTTTGTGCGGAATATTAGCCTGCCACAGCTTATTCCATATATCTTTGTCGCCTCCTGATGAGGAGGACGCTGTCACCCCTCTTCGTGCCTGCAATTCAACATGATACGCACTTCTTACAGTATAGTTGCCTGTTTTTGAGTGGTGCCACGCCCAGCCATCTGCACAAGGGAAAATTGGAATGGGGATCCGTGTAATAGCATCCACTTCCCATTCCGTGAACCAAACCTGTAGCAGCTGTAAATTCCACTTCCCACCGTATATCAAATCCGCTACATATCTCGGCTTTTCCATAGCTTCACTAGCAGATGAGAAAATCCGGAACTTTGGAAGATTCGGGATCCAGGGGTCAGCCCATACATCAATTGTGTGTCCGCCTCCCACTACTTTCTTCAATCCTCGTTTGAGTAAGTCTCTTGCAGACAATATGGATTTCCATGAGAAGCTAGCCACAGGACTAGCTTTAATATCAAGGAAAGAGCTATGGGGAAAATATTTCTGCTTGAGCACCCTAGCCACAAAAGATGTCGGGTAATTCACCAAGCGCCATGCTTGTTTGGCTAGTAGAGCTTTATTAAATACTGACATATTTCGCATGCCCATTCCCCCTTCCTTTTTCGCCCCATACAACTTATCCCATGCCACCCATGCAGTTTTACGTTCTTCCCTCCTTTGGCCCCAAAAGAAATTCCTACACAGACCTTCAATCTCATTGAGTATGCTCTCCGGAATTGCAAAACATTGCATAGCGTACGTCGGTATCGCCTGAGCTACAGCTTTGATTAAAACTTCTCGTCCCGCGTGAGATAAAAAAACCTTCTTTCCATCCTTTAAGCTTTTTCAGAACACGTTCCTTAATTATCTGGAAAACTCGTCTTTTTGATCCACCTACATAAGTCGGCAAACCAAGGTATTTCTCATGTCCTTCTATGGCCTTAAAAGTCAACTTCATCTGAAGCATATCTTGCTTTTCTTGCTCAATGTTTCGGCTAAAAGACACTTCTGATTTTTCCATATTCAACTGTTGTCCTGATGCAGTTTCATAGATTGAAAGAATGTCAAGTACCTTATCAACTTCCTCTTCATTTGCTCTAGTAAATAGCAAACTATCATCGGCAAAAAATAAATGAGAGATAGCATCCACTTTTTTCCCGATTTTCAACCCGTGTATTTCTTTTTTTGCTTCCGCTTCTCTAAGTAGAGTAGATAGTCCTTCTGCACATATAATGAACAAAAAAGGAGATAGTGGATCCCCTTGTCTCAAACCCCGAGATGGGCTAAAAGATCGAGTTGGTTGGCCATTAAGCAAAATAGAGAAAGTAGGTGATCTCACACATTTCATAATCATATTCACAAAAATCCTCGGAAAACCCAATTTCAACATCATTTCTTCCAGAAACACCCATTCCACTCTGTCATACGCTTTGCTCATATCCAATTTCAACCCCAGAAAACCTTCTTTACCCTTCTTCTTTTTCCTCAGGTAATGGAAACACTCATAGGCAACCAAAATATTGTCTGTAATC
This sequence comes from Beta vulgaris subsp. vulgaris, assembly GCF_026745355.1. Classification (NCBI taxonomy): domain Eukaryota; kingdom Viridiplantae; phylum Streptophyta; class Magnoliopsida; order Caryophyllales; family Amaranthaceae; genus Beta; species Beta vulgaris. Next base: position 11,508,161 of record NC_079205.1, on the reverse strand, counting down.
AGTCTTCCCGGAACAAAACCACTCTGTGACTCATGAATGACCTCATGTAAAACTTTTTTCGTTCTATTTGCCAGCACCTTAGACACAATTTTGTACATTACATTACAGAGGCTAATTGGTCTGAAATCAACAGGTGAAGCACATTTCTTTTTCTTGGGTATTAAAGCAATGAAAGTTTTATTTAACGAAGCTATGTCACCCCCGTTATTTAAAATATCCAAAACTTTCCCACTAACCTCATCCCCCACAATATCCCAGTATTTTTGATAGAAAAGTGCACACATACCATCAGGGCCCGGGGCTTTAGTTGGATGCATTTGTTTCAAAGCTGCACGAATCTCCTCCTCTACATATGGCGCCTCCAACATCTGCCTAAAAAGTGGTGAGACTTTCTCTTGGACTTTGTCAACCACAGCCGCTACGTGTACCTGATTAGTTGTCCCGAAAAGTCCTTCAAAATATTGCACGAAAACTTCGGCCACCTCCGTTTCATCGTGGTATTCAGTTCCTGCTTCATCACATATTGACCCCACGTGATTTCTCAACACTCTTTGTTTGGCTTTAGCATGGAAAAATTTTGTGTTTTGATCACCATGATGAAGCCACTCTTGTCGGCTTCGTTGCTTCCAATAAATTTCTTCCCGCTTCTCTAGCTCATCCATCCTTTCATCTAGAGCTCTCATTTGCGATATGACGTCCCCCGTTCGGGCCTCCTCCATGAGTGTTGCCATTTGAGCCCGACATTTTCTCATTTCTTTTGCAAACTCTCCAAATTTCAATTTGCTCCATCTCTGCAGCTTATGAGTTACCCTTGCCACGTTTGCCTCCGCATCAGCTCCACTACTCCATGACTCCTTTATTATCTCCAGACAAGTTTCATCCCGCCCCCACATTTCCTCAAATCGAAAAAGTTTTCGTTTGTGTCGTTCAGATTGAGCAACTACATTTTTCCGGATACTCACAAGCAAAGGTAAGTGGTCTGATCTCCTCTTTTCTAGGTGAGTGACGAAAGAAGCTTCAAAAAGATTTTTCCAAGCTGCATTACTAAAACACCTATCCAACCTCTCTTGAATGTTTTTCTCTCCTCCTTGGTTGTTTGTCCATGTGAAAGGATGACCTATAAAAGACATATCTTCAAGATGGCAATACTCCACTGCATTTCGAAAGTTACCCGCCTCCACATATTTAAAATCCGCACCTCCTTGTTTTTCATGAGACCATAACATTAAGTTAAAATCTCCACCACAAAGCCATGGCGTGTATGAATCGGTATATAGTTCCTGCAATAACAGCCCCGTTTTCCCCTTATTCTCCTCCTCCGGCCACCCATACACTCCCGTAAACCGCCAAACCACTCCATTGGCGTCCTCTATCATCGCATCAATATGGTTATTCGAGAAAGACAAAATATTGACATCCCATCCCTCCTTCCATAAAAGAGCCAAACCACCCCTTCGAGATCTCCCATGTCCTACACAATCCACAGCTATCATCCCTTGCATTTTCAGTTTCAATTTCACCCTCTCCATTTCCTGTTTTTTAAGTTTTGTTTCTTGCAAAAATACCAAAAAAGGATGCTCATTTATCACAATGCGGCGCACCGCATTGACTGCCGGGATGCTTCCTAAACCCCGACAGTTCCATAGAAGGACTTCATTCATTGACCACCAAGAGCCCATTGAGTGGGGCCCGCCACATTTTCGTCAGTGTCATCCTCAATCATATGATCTATACGACTACACTCTAGAATTCGTCGTTTATTTGGTCCATCTACCCCAGCTATCAACTGACTCCCACCATTCTCCTCATCCTCTCTTGTTTTCCTTCGCAAATCCACCTGACAAGCTCCACCTTTTACTTTCACGCCCACCATTCTTTGGACTCTTTTCCACCCTTTTTTCTTCTTTTCCATCCCTTCCATAATCTCCTTCATGGTTTGTCCACTTTCGATCTTTTCAGTTCTATCCGTTATTTCAGCTATGGTAAACCCTCCTTCCTCGCTCTCCTCTCCCTTCTCTTCAGTGTCCTTCACTATACCTCCCCCATTTTGGTCTAGCTGTTGTTCTGCATGGGTATTTGTCTCCCTACTCTCCTGAATGGCGCATTTAGTTAGTTGTTTAAGAACCCCACTTACTTGCTCCGGTAATTTCACATCCTGGGTGGTGCGTGGTTTTGTGATAAATAGGGCTCTTGCACAAGGTAGCCTCCCAGATTCACCTCTCCAATCATCCATATTACTTTTCTTCCACGGGGATGCTTTTAGCCATCCACCATACGGCATTGTAACGTCCTCCTCTTCTCGATTCATGTCACAATCTTTAACTCCATGACCAACCTTCCCACACCAATAGCAAAATAAAGGCGGTTTCTCATATTTGACGTCAAAGAACTCCTCCATTCCTCCTCTCATCTTGACCTTTATTTTCCTTGTAAGAGCTTTTCTAACATCAATCTTAACTCTTAGCCTTATGGATTTATCTATCCCCATAGACCCCGAACTATCCATTTTAATGAAAGTTCCAATCTTATTTCCAATGGCTTCCACATTTACTGTATTTAGTCGCCCCTTGAAGGGTAAGTTATAAACCCTAACCCACATGGGGAGATCGTGTAAATCCATGTCCGAGGGTTTGGTATGCCCTACTATGTCTTCCAAGATTATAGCATGCTTATCAAAGTGCCATGGTTGATCCTCTACCACCCTTTGTTTATCCTTCCAATGATAAAATTGGAAAACAAAAGAATTTTCTCCAATACTACTAATGTCCAAGCCATGTTTCGGTTGCCATACGTTTTTCATCGTCTCCATGAAAGCATTAGTATTTATTCGACGCTTCGTCCAGATTTTTCCCACCAGACCCAGTTCAATTCGCGCATCCTCATCTTCTTCGTCCACCTCCTGCCATTCAATCCCCTCTTCTCCCTGCTCCATTTTTTTTCCAGCCAAGAGACTACTCTCCGCTTCCGTATTTGTGTTTTTTTCGACTAAGTCTTTATTTTTGTGTATGATTTCTCCTCCATCCTGATGATGGGATGAAGAAGCCATGAATTTCTGGACAGATTTTCGAGAAAAAACCTCGAAAATCACCCTCAGAAAGGGAACCCTAGATATCGCCTAGAACCACCCTCCCAAGGAAAACCTAGAGGGAACTTAACAAGGAATAGTTGTTCTTCCCCCCTCTTTACCATCTCATGTCCCTATCATATGGCCGACCATTACATTATTAATTCAATTTTACTGCCTTTCTCTCTCCTACTTTAACCCCTTTTGTTTGTTTATTTATCTTAACCACTTTCTCTAATCCTACTTTACCCACCCCACACCCCACACAAATGGATCTTCCTTGGTATTTGTAGGAACAGTAACAAGGAAGATCTTTAGAAAACGGATGGAGTATATCCACATAAAAGTTTGTAGTACTTCATTTCACTATACTCCTTTTGTTTGTTGTTTTTATATTTGATCTTCAAACATGAAATATATCGGTCATAAAGCAAAAATTATTGACCATAATCTCCAGTTGTAAACTTTTTATAATTTTGTTACACCTTCCGTACCAAAATAAAATACTTCTATTTCACTTTGGGATCTTCAAAATATAGTGTTTATTTCTATTTAAAAATATTATATTTGTCCTAACAAACCCTCATTGCAAAAATGTAATTCCTCATATGTCATCATTTTATCATGGAAAATTGTACTTATATACAATGTTAGGAAAAATTGATTCTAATAATCAAACCTTTTGGCCATTCGCTCAAAATAATCCTACCTTTGGATTGTTAAGTGTACTGAAGGGTGTTTCTTTTATTTGTATGCTTCATGGGTGTTATTTCCCTAGGAACACTACAAGAGGGGGGGTGAATTGTAGGTGTAGAAATAAACGTAACTTTTTGCGAAAATTTAAACTTAAACGAATAAACAAGCTAGAAGGAACACAAGGGATTTTTACGAGGAAAAACTTCTTGGGCCTAACAAGAAGAAACAACCTCGACCACTAGGGATTTTAAACTCAACTCTTCACTAATTAGGCCAAACAACTTTGTTACAACCTAATTCTAACTCGAGCCACACCTTGAGTTCCTAAACTCAAGTTCCTGAGCCACTGTTCCCTTAACAGTAGTTCCTCTCAACTTCACTCGAAGTTTTCTCACTCATACAAGCTTACTCAAAGCCTCTCTCTTACAGAACTTCACTCAAAGTTCCCTTACCCCAAAAACCAAAATACAATTGATCGAAATAAGCTTAGTGGAATTAGAGTAAGAAACAAAGAACAAATGGCTATTATGAGAGAATGAAGGCACTGACACTTAATTAGTTAAACTCACTTAATTACTTAGTCAGACACATTTGGAACTCATTTAGACTTCAATATTTATGTTGAAATACAAAGAACGTGGGAGTTAAAACTCGATTACATGTTAATCCATTAACCCATGATGTTCCTTCCCCTAAGGAACACGTTTCTCATCATGTCCCATGATCCCATGACTATAATGAACGTGGATATATTTTAGCCACAACTCCTAAAGAATAGGAGTTCCTTGAGCTTTATCCGAAAATCAGTTTTAATAAAACATTTTATTATTAAAACTGAATTTTAATCTTTAAGAAAATAATATCTTTTAAATAAATCTTTCTAAAACCGGATAATATTTTCTTTCTTTTTCCGAAAAAAAAATCTTTTCTTAAAAAGATTTTCTTTTAAAACTGATTTTCTTAAGTTAATCTAATTTCCTAATTTTAGGCATGACTTACTCAATTTAATATAGTACGTTTTTAACTAAGCACGCCTAAGTCTAGTTCCTTTTATAACAAGTTCCTTTAACAATTCGTTTAGTGCCACTTAGTTTGTTCCTTAAAAGGAACAAACTCTCATTCTAATAAAACTGCCACTGTTCCTTACCATCTTTACTTTGTTCCTTTACATTGGAACTAGAAAATAAAACGCCTAGCTTTATTCTTCTTGATCCAATGCTTGCTCCAGTATCAACTATAGAAACTTCTTTACTTAGCCTTTGAAATCCTCTCTTGACTTCTTCCTTGACTTCGTATTCTCCCAGTTTTTCATTGATACCTTAAACATCATACACTTAAATAACTCATTAGTTCACTACTTAGTTTGCATCTTTGTTTCTTTTCTCATCAAAACTAGGGTTCAACAATTTCCCCCTTTTTGATGATGACAACAAAGGTACAAACTAAGGAAATAACAAATAATATAAGTGAATGAAAATGATAAACAATAAAGAAGAAAATGAAAAATAAAACACAATTAGTAAGTACTAAGTTGAATTTTGATTTTTCATTTACCTTAACCTATTTTTGATTTTTCATTTACCTTATCCTAATTTTTAATTTTTTAATTTTCAATTTTTGTGTACAGTTTGTTCCTTAAACTTTTCCCCCTTTGTCATCCTAAAAAGAATAACTCTGCATGTATTGATAATTGATTTAACACCTTAAGACCATAAGCAAGCACCATTTGGTTAAGTTAGAATCAAAGGTAAACTTGCTCAAACATCAATCACATAATACTAGCCATTCCAAGGAAGAAATTATGCAAACATTATAAACACAAGACTAATAGCAAAAGTCATTGTTATATATATAGCACTTGTTCCATAACAAAACAAAGAAAGAAAAGAAAAAGGATTAAACAAAAGTGTGTTCCTTGAAAAGGAAACAGGAACAAAAAAAAAAAAAAACTAAGAAAGGGAAGGGGAATGGTGTTCCTCTACAACTTCTTCTTCAACCACATCCTCCATTCTTCATACCCCCATGATGTACCAACTGTTCCTTCAACTCCTCCAAGCTAGGGCCATATATCCATCTTCTTTGTTGCGCAACACCGTATCACTTAATCTTCATAAGACTCATCATTGTTCAGTTTTAGCATCCAAAGTCCAAGTGAAGTGATTATAAAATTTTATCATGTGTTGAGCAGGAAGACAACATCATTAACCCAGTACAGTCATCCGGAGATTCTGTTCCTTACCCTTGGAACTGAGGCAGGAGGATATTTTGTGAGGAACTGGGGAGTTGAGTGGAAGGCTCATCTGTTCCGGAATGGAAACAGAGAGGAAGGGTGTAAAGGGAGGAAGAAATGGTGGTGTGGTGGAAGAGTTGTGGAGGTGGAAGCAAAAGGTTGGTCCTTTTATTTCATCCTTCAATCTGCTCAAACTGGAAGGAAAGAAGAAGGATGGGGAGAAATGAGAGGTGTTTTGTGAAAGGAACAGAGATTTGGGATGGTGGTGGAGGGTTCCTTGAGAGTGGAGGGTTCCTGTTCCTCACATCCGAAAGGACTAAAGGGAGTCCTTGTTGGAAGGAACAAAACATAGGAGCAATTTTCAACGATGCTCTTCCTCACTCTCTGAGGAACAGAGGAGCTTTTTGGCAATGTGTTTGCGCCTCTTTGGTTTCGGTTCCTCCGGTTAGGAACAGGTTCTCCAAGATAACATCATCATCTTTTCTCATAGTCAACCTTAGGCATTTTCTTTTCTTGAGGAACTGGAGCATTCTCCCTTGAATGAGTACTCCTTCTTGGACAGAAAGACCAAGTCCATTAGAGTCTTCTCATTCAAGATGTTCCCTTGTTTGACTCCTATGTAGGTCCAACCAGTAAGTCTTACTTCAAAGTGATGAAGAGAAGAGTTATCAAGCCCATACCCAATAACACAATATTTTCAATACAGTGGTAAGATGTTGAATAAAGAGGAAGGGAAGTTGATTTGAGTGTGGTTCCAAGCAAAAACAGTAACACATATCAAGAGACCCACTTCATTCCTCTTTTCAGTTCGAGGAATGAGTGCTCTCCATACCAAGTTAAATGACTTTGTGAAGGGGAGAGAGTAGGTTATGGTTATTTTTTTGACCAGCAGTTCCTCCAAAATATTCAAATTTTGTCTTGAGGAAAATTCGGAAAAGAAACAGTTCCTTTCCGTTTAAAATACAAATCAGTTCCTTTGCAAGGAACTTCCCAAACTTTGCCCAATGTGGCTTGAACTTAATTTTTTTCCTCTAACCTCAGTTGTGCAAGTCCATTATATTTGTAAAATTTGCACAAAACTCTCCATAGCTAAGGAACAAGGCTTGTTAAAGGCGAATTCAAACAAGAATTCCATGCCTTGTTCCTTTAGAATGGAGTTAATTCAGAAATTCTACTTTATTTGCCCATTCTAAATCTACACAAAAACCCAAACATACCTAGATTCCTTCTTCGACCCGTTTCTTGGAAGAGAAGAAACAGTTCCTTTGGAAGGAACAGGGTATTTCTTCTTCTTCCCCCTGTAGTTGTTCCGGGGTTTCTTCTTCATCATCTTCCCCAATAATTTTCTTCTCGCAGCTTCCTTCTGGAGATTCTAATTTGTTCTCATGGGGTTTTCTTGAATTATGTCGGTTTCAAGGGTTTTGGTAGGAGAAGAGAATTTTCCATTTTTGAAGTTGTTGATTTTTGATGTTGGAAAAGGAGAGTTTCTTGAAGTTTTTGCCATGATTTGAGAAGAGTTTGAGGTTTTTATGGAGTATAAGAGGTGTGATGATTTTCGGCTATGGTGAAGATGAAAGTTGAGGAACACGGTTTTTTATGATGAATTAAGAGGAGTTTGCATGTAATAGTGTTATGACACGCGGGAAAAAATAAAGCAAAAAAAAAGAAAAAAAACGAAAAGAGATAAATAAGAACAAGATTTAATTAAATCTGTTCCTTTTATTTTGGGATTTTTCGGATTTTTATGAGTTTTAATTTTTGAAAGAAAATAAATGCTAAGGAACTTGTGCTATAGGAACAACTAATGCTACATATCAATGTCCTTCATTATGCATGTTTCTTACCTTAGGAACAGTAAGGGGAGTATTATGTGACATTTGTGAGTTGTTTAATTTCTTTGAATTCATGTTTATGTTTTGTAACATTCCAATTTGCAATGGTCTTAGGCAATTAAACACAATTATTTTTAGCACACAAAGTCACTCAAATTGATTCAAACATGGGGGAATGACATAGGAACAATCACTTAATTTTTATTAACCCTAACTCAAGCCTTAATTTTTCATATCTATCTCTTTGCAAAGGCTTAGTTAGATATCAGCAATCTGATTCTCAGTTTGACAAAACTCAAGTTTAATCAAACCTTTTTCAACATTTTCTCTTAAAAAGTGATGTCTGATATGTATATGTTTACTCTAGAATGATGCACTGGATCTTTAGAATACTATAGCACTTGTATTTCACAATAAATAGGAACACATTCAAAGTTTATTCCATAGTCACTAAGTTGTTGTTTTATCCAAAGCATTTGAGAGCAACATGCAGCAGAGCTACATATTGCTTCAGCAGTGGATAAAGCAACTGTGTTTTGTTTCTTGGTACTCCAAGAAACTAAACTATGACCAAGGAATTGTGCCATACCTGAGGTGTTTTCCTATTTACAAGATCTCCAGCATAATCTGCATCTGCATATCCTTTTAGTTCGAATGTATCACTTCTTGGATAGTAGAGTCCAAGATCATCTGTTCCTTTAAGATATCTAAGAATTCTCTTCACAGTTTTAAGGTGAGACTCCTTTGGATTTGCTTGAAATCTAGCACACAAACCAACACTGAAAGCTATGTCTGGACGACTAGCAGTTAGATACAAAAGTGAACCAATCATTCCTCTATATTTTGTTTGATCAACACTTGTTCCTATGGAGTCTTCATCTAATCTAGTTGAAGTTCCCATAGGAGTGTGATTTATCTTTGAATTTTCGAGGCCATATTTCTTTAATAGTTCCTTTATGTATTTTTGTTGGTGAACAATTATTTCCTTTTCAGTTTGTTTGATTTGTAGTCCAAGAAAGAAATTTAACTCACCCATCATACTCATTTCAAATTCATTCTCATGAGACTTGAGAATTCTTTGCACAATGTTTCATTAGTAGCTCCGAATATGATGTCATCAACATATATTTGAACAAGCAAAATTCAGTTCCTTTAGATTTTAGGAACAAGGTTTTATCAACCTTTCCTCTTTTAAAATTGTTTTCTAAAAGGAACTTTGATAATCTCTCATACCATGATCTAGGTGCTTGTTTTAACCCATAAAGAGCTTTATCAAGCTTGTAGACATGATTTGGGAGATTATTATTTTCAAAGCCGGGGGTTGTTCAACATATACATCTTCTTTAGATAGCCATTTAAAAATGCACACTTAACATCCATTTGATATATTTAAATCCCATGTAAGCAGCAAATGCAATTAAAATTCTAATGGCTTCTAATCTAGCTACAGGAGCAAAGGTTTCTTCATAATCTATTCCTTCTTGTTGATTATAACCTTTTACTACAAGTCTAGCTTTGTTTCTTACAATGGTTCCATATTCATCTAGTTTGTTTCTAAACACCCATTTTAAGCCAATTACTTTTTGTTGTTTAGATGAGGGAACTAGATGCCATACCTTGTTTCTTTCAAACTCATTTAATTCAGCTTGCATTGCAGTAATCCAATCAGAGTCAGTTAAGGCTTCTTCATGATTTCTTGGTTCCATCATTGATAGGAACGCATGAAATGCACAAAAGTTCCTTAACTGAGATCTAGTTTGCGTACCTTTGGATATGTCGCTGATTATGAGTTCCTGGATGTGACTTTTGTTGTCTCCAAGGTTTTGGTTGAAACTCTCTTATAGGAACATGTTGTTCCTCATGAGTTCCTTGAGTAGATGAGGAACTCTGTCAGTTGTTCCTCTGTTAGCCTCGGTGGACTAGTTCCTTCATTTGAGGAACAGGAACATCTTCTCCTCCTTGAGGAACAGGAATCATTGATTTATTTTTTCAAATTCCTCGTTCCTTTCCTCTTTCACTTCTTCTTCTTCTTGTGAATCTGCTTCTTTACTTGGTTGTCTAACCCATCTCATAGTCATCAACCTGTATGCTTGGATTTATTTGTCAGATTCATCAAAGATTACATGAATGCTTTCTTCAACACACATAGTTCTCTTGTTATATACTCTATAAGCTTTACTATGTGAGGAGTATCCTAAAAATTTGCTTCATCACTCCTTGCATCAAATATTCCAAGATTATCTTTTCCATTATTATGCACATAACATTTGCAGCCAAATGTTCTAAAATAGGTGATATTTGGTTTCTTTCCAAATAAAGTTCATAAGGAGTTTTATTAATGATAGGTCTCATCATGGCACGATTAATTATGTGACAAGCAGTATTAACAGCTTCAGCCCAAAAGTTCCTTGGAAGTTCACTAGCAATTAACATGGTTCTAGACATTTCCTCCAAAGTTCTTTTTTCCTTTCTACAACACCATTTTGTTGTGGTGTTCTAGGGGCAGAAAAATTATGATCTAGGCCATTATCTCTGCTTAAGTCATCAAATTTATAATTTTCGAATTCTTTGCCATGATCTGATCTAATGTGCATTATTTTATGACCACTTAAGTTTTGAACTCTTTTAGCAAAGACAAGGAACTCATCATAAGTTTCATCTTTACTAGTAAGAAAGATAACCCAAGTATACCTAGAGTAGTCATCTACAATCACAAGTACATACCTCTTTCCACTTCTGCTTTGAATTCTCATGGGTCCACATAAGTCCATATGAATTAATTCTAATGGTTTAGTGGTACTTACAATCGTTTTAGATTTGAAAGAGGATCTTACTTGCTTACCTCGTGCACATGCATCACAAACTTGATCAATATGAAATTTTATGGATGGTAATCCTAAAACAAGATCTTTTGATCTAAGTTTCTCAAGTAATGAAAAGCTAGCATGTCCTAGACGCTTGTGCCAAAGAAGTGAATCATCTTCAATAACACTAAGACAAGTTAAATTGATTTGAGGAACAAGGTCTAGATCCACAATGTATGTGTTCCCTTTCCTTGTTCCTTCCAAGATAACCTTCTTAGTTTTAATGTTGATGATCAAGCATTTTTCTTTATCAAATTTTACAGTATTTCCTTTGTCACAGAATTGAGAAATGCTTAATAGTTATGTTTTAGACCTTCAACTAAAAATACATTTTCAATGGATGTAGTGAGAGAAATTAGTTTTGTCCCAAAGTTACACTTCCACCTTCATAGGTTGTGAGTGAGAAAACTTAGTTTTGTCTCCTGTCATGTGCTTGGAACAACCACTATCGAGATACCATGTGTTGTTCCCCTCACTCCAACCTGCAAAAATCAACTAGTGTTAGTTGTAGGAACCCCATCTTTCTGGGTTCCTGTTCTTGACTAGGATTTGTTTGACAACCCATTTTTCTTACTTATTTTCACATTTTTGCCAATCTTTCAGTTTTAGTTGACATTGATTTATGTAATGACCTACCTTCCACAATACATAAAGAATTATCACTAGGTAGATCAACATATTTCTTTGTCTTGTTCCTTTTCTTGTAGTTTTCAAAACCAAGACCTTCTTCCTCTTGGTCTGTGGTTTCTCAATCCACTTAGGAACTGCATGATTTTGCCTCTGTTCTCTTGCGACAACAGTTCCTTTTTAAGATACAGATCTGTTCCTTTAAAAATTTTTCTCTTTATTCAATTTTCAATCTCAGATCTGTATCCTTTCAAAGGGTTGATCTTATATCAAAGGAACTCAGAACAGGGACAAACTCCTTCAAGTGTGAAATCTCTAAATTAATTAGATAATTTTCATTTTTCAAACTTTCATAATATTCTTTGATTTTTAAGTTTTTATCAAATAAATTAAAGAATCTTGTTTCAACATCTGTTCTCATTTTCTTAAGCCATTCTATGTGTTCCTTGCAAACCTTTAGGCTTGTTCCGTTTGTTTACGTTTTTCACGTTCATCTCTACATTCAAGAATTGCATCATAAAGAAGATCATATATTTCAGCCTAGTTTTACATCTAAGTCTGACTCAAGACCATGTTGACTTACCTCAACTTTTTCTTCATCTTCTTTTTCGTAGTGTTTGCCATGAGGCAAAGGTTTGTGTTTCTTCAGTTGTTGTTCCTCTTCTTCTTCCGTCTCTGAATCTCCCCAAGCACTATCATAGCTTTGCGCACATTTGCCTTAGAGAAAGGTGCTTTGATTTTTGTTCCTTTCAGCAAAGCGCTCCTTGTTCCTTTCTTTGGTTTTGTCATTTTCCCAAAGAGGACATTCTTGATGAAGTGATCTGTACTACCACATTTATGACAAGCAGCTTTGTTAGAAAATTTTTAGTTTTACCTTTGAATTTCCATTCTTCATGTTCCAATACATCTTTCGAAATTTTCGAACCATGAGGGCTGCTTCTTCTTCTTCTGAATCCGAATATCTTCATCATCTGCTTTGAGAGCAATTGATTTTGATTTGGAGCTTTCACCATATCAGTATCAAGGTGAAGCTCATGAGTCATAAGTGACCCTGCCAGCTGTTCTAAGTTGAACTTAGTGAAGTCTTTTGTTTCTTGTAGAGCAGTGACTTAGCCATCCATCTGTCCTTAGGAAGACTCCTAAGAACCTTTCGAACCTGTTCCTCAGATGAAATAAACTTTCCAAGAGAAGCCAACTCATTATAATGTTAGTAAAACGAGTAAACATGTCTCAATGCTTTCCTTAGATTTCATGCAGAACATTCATATTGATTCATAAGTAAATCAATTTTGATCTTTTGACTTCATTAGTTCCTTCATGGGTTACTTCGAGTAAATCCCATATTTGCTTTGTGGATTTACATCCCATGATCCTATTATGTTCATGGGGTCCAAGTCCACAATGCAACAAATTAATAGCCATGGCATTTACTTCCATTTTTTCAAAATCAGATTTGTCATAATCAGAGAGGGGTTTTAGAATTACCTCATTTTTGTCATTTGAAGTTTGACTTCGAAATCACCAACTTCAATGACTCTCCATCCTGATATTTTCAGCTTTGATGAATATCTCCATCGGTTCTTCCAGTAGTTGTAGTACTTCCCATTGAACATAGGAGGCCTTTGAGTGGAATAACCTTCTTCGCTGGTGGTATTCATTGTTCCTTGGATCTTTTTTCAATAGGGTTTCCTATCTTACGTGAGTTCTTTCTCTGATAATTGTTATTTCCTAGGAACACTACAAAGGGGGGGTGAATTGTAGGTGTAGAAATAAACGTAACTTTTTGCCAAATTTAAACTTAAACGAATAAACAAGCTAGAGGGACACAAGGGATTTTTACGAGGAAAAACTTCTTGGGCCCAACAAGAAGAAACAACCTCGACCACTAGGGATTTTAAAATTAACTCTTTCACTAATTAGGCCAAACAACTTTGTTACAACCTAATTCTAACTCGAGCCAACACTTGAGTTCCTAAACTCAAGTTCCTGAGCCACTGTTCCCTTAACAGTAGTTCCTCTCAACTTAGCTCGAAGTTTTCTCACTCATACAAGCTTTACTCAAAGCCTCTCTCTTACAGAACTTCACTCAAGTTCCTTTACCCCAAAAAAAATACAATTGATCGAAATAAGCTTAGTGGAATTAGAGTAAGAAAGCAAAGAACAAATGGCTAATGAGAGAATGAAGGCACTGACACTTAATTAGTTAAACTCACTTAATTACTTAGTCAGACACATTTTGGAACTCATTTAGACTTCATATTTATAGTGACAATCACAAAGAACGTGGGAGTAAAATTCGATTTCATGTTAAGTCCATTAACCCATGATGTTCCTTCCCCTAAGGAACACGTTTCTCATCATGTCCCATGATCCCATGATCTCATTAAGAACGTGGATATATTTTAGCCACAACTCCTAAAGATTAGGAGTTTCTTGAGCTTTATCCGAAAATCAGTTTAAATACCAAAACAGTTTTATTATTAAAAATGAATTTTAATCTTTAAGAAAATATTATCTTTTTAAATAAACTTTACATAAAGATCGGATAATATATTTCCTATCTTTTTCGAAAACAAAATCTTTTCTTTAAAAAGATTTTCTATTTAAAAACTGATTTTCCCTTAAGTTAAACTGATTTCCTAATTTTTAGGCATGACTTACTCAATTCAATATAGTACCGTTTTAACTTACAGCACGCCTAAGTCTAGTTCCTTTATAAACCAAGTTCCTTTAACAGATTCGTTTAGTGCCACTTAGTTTGTTCCTTAGAAAGGAATAAACTCTCATTCTCAAATAAAACTGTCACTGTTCCTTACCATCCTTACTTTGTTCCTTTACAATGGAACTAGAAAATAAAGCACATACATTCTTCTTGATCCAATGCTTGCTCCAGTATCAACTTATAGAAACTTATTTACTTAGCCTTTGAAATCCTCTCTTGACTTCTTCCTTGACATCGTATTCTCCCAGTTCCTTTCATTGATACCTTAGAAATCATACACTTAAATAACTCATTAGTTCACTACTTAGTTTGCATCTTTGTTTCTTTGTCATCATCAAAACTAGAGTTCAACAATGGGACTCTAGGAGAGCTATCCTAGTGGTGAAAAGAGCTGATACTGACCATAGTTGTCATAGTAATATGAAGAAGAATAGGCAACTTAAGTCAACTTGGATGGCAAGGCAATTTCTTCAGGTGTTCAAGGCTAGACCTCACTGGCCTGTCAAAGAAATCATAGAAACTTTTAGAAGGGCATTCAAGGTGGTTGTGAAAAAAGACTTTGCCTAAAAAACTAAGTATGCAGCTCATAAGCTTCTCCATGAGTCAATGAATGAACATTATCAGAAAGTGTAATAACCAGAAAAAAAAATAATTAGTAATAAGGGATCAAAGGTTAAAGTATTATTATAAGTTAAACTAGTCCCTAAGATTTTATATACGTTATTTTGTCGTTTATATGATTTTTTAGGTGAAGTTATGTGTTTCCTTGGCTTTGTACATTTGCTCAGGGAAAGTTCTATGTGCATACATATACCATTTATATTAACATTATAGTTTATAAAGTACTTTAAGGGTCAAAGATTAATAAAATTATCAATTACTAGTTTATGAGCTTATAAATATATCTAGTAAGATTTTTAGTAAGTACCACATAAACCTAGAATGCCCCAAACTTATAAATGGTTAACCTAATGGCTAACGTTATTTAGTCTTTAGAATCGTCATTAATAATTTTACCTAAGGACAAACAATCGCTACCCATTTTCAGACAATACGTAAACTACAATATTTGTATGTTTCGTATTGAGTAACTTTATGACACTTGGTCATTACTAATAGGTTTTAGTAAAAGAAAGATGCCAATCAATTACGTAACCTTGCCAGTAAATACCTAGGCATACCTAGTCTAAATAGGTTTGCTTAAATGTAGGTTTTGTAGTTAGCCAGCAAAAAAAAAAGTGAAACCTTAGTAAATACGAAATTCTCTACGTAAGTTTTGTAGGCCGCAACTCATACACTATAAATAGCATGAAGCTATTCAGCATTTCTTTGAGTTAAGTAAGAACCAAAAAGAAAAGAAATAGAAAGAGAGTGTAAAAGTAGTAAGTTGAAAATTGGGTACGTACCATCAATATTATCAGGTACATTCCTGAATACCCCTTCTTAATGTTGTTTTGCTATAATGTATTGTTATATTAATCTTTTTAGATAAATTATTAGTAATAGTTTTGCCTTAATATTAAAGGTATATTGTGATTTATAAAGTGTGTTTATAATGCAAATGGTATTTGTCACATTATGATTTATATATAAGGTGATTTTAAAAAGATTATCATATGTGAATAATAAAGATGTTACTATGAAAAAATGAAATGGAGGTTCGTGGTGGAGGAAACAAAAAGATGTTATTATAAAAGGAGGTTCGTGGTGGAGGAAATATGTTAAAATAAAATGGAGGTTCGTGGTTTGTGTTGGAGAAATGAATTATATACGGAGTGACGTACGTCATTGTAGGGGTGTGCACACGGAAGTATCAGGAGAGGCTAAAGGCCTGAAAAATATTATCCGGAGTGACGTACGTCATTGAAGGGGTGTGCACACGAGATTTGTCGGAGAAACTAAACCAGATAATGTTATACAATTATAACTGATTATTTTATATAATTATCTGCAAGGTGTTTTTACATGGTATTGAGAATGTACTGGACCCTTTTGGGTTGACTGTTATAAAATGTTTTGTTTTCAGGTACCAGTATTGGAAATGGGCAAGAGTGAGGAAAAAAAAAACTTAGGATTAATATACTATATGTTGTTAACTTATGTTTTATAATATTAGTATCATGTTTTAGGTTGTTTTCGCCTTGTATTTTTATTATTAGGAATACGGCAGTAATGTCCTGTAAACCCTTTATATCCATATAAATAAAGATGTAATATTTGGTTCGATCCTGGTACTGGCATTTAATGTTCTTTTATTAGAATTATATAAATTACAGGGCGTTACAGTTTGGTATCCGAGCTACTTTTAAAATAATATAATATTACAAATAAAAGTAAATGGAATAAAATATTAATAATTACATTAGTAACCTATTTGAGAGAAAGGGTTGGGGTATTGATAGTTTATTGCTTATTGAAGCCTTTCATGATATTTATAATATGTTTTATTATCTCAGAATGGCAGGACCAATTGTTCCACAGGCACTAACGATGGATCCTGACTATAGTGTCATCGATCACATCAACCGTTTAGCAAGAGCTATAGATGCATTTAATACTCACTTCCCTGAATATGGAATGACTGCACCTTACTTTTCTTTTGCTCTAGTTGAAACTCTTCCAATGAATGGTCCGTGGGATTCCTTTAAGAATAAGTATGTGACCTGATAGTTAATGGGTTTCCGAATTGGGAAAAATACTTAAGGTTTGGATTAGGAAGACCAAGATGGACCCCGACTTTTGAAGAATTATCAGGAGAACTGCTAGCTTATGAGAGGGACCACATGGTATTTGTCTCAGATGATGAATCAGAATCATGTGGAAGTATTGATCTCAATAAGGACCAGGATACACCAGGAAAGGATGGCGACGAGTAAGGAAGATATCAAGCTGAAAGAAACTCTTTTATATATTAGGTGTTAACCATTTTTGTCTGTATAATATGTTAACACTCGGCTTAAGATGATGTAGGGTGCATATTTTGTTGTTTTCACCCTATCGGATGGTTGAATAGAAATAGGTTTGGTTAATGTACTAACATGCTATGTATAATTTCATGTATATATATATACATATACATATATATAGATGTGTTTGTTTGTTTATTATACTCCTATTTATTTCACAAATGCTATACTAACCTAACTACAATACGATTTTAACTTCAATCTTTTATGTATTTAGGATAATGGAATCTGCAATTAACCACTCTACACAAGAAAACCAACCAGTTCCAGACCATGATAACGGAGAGGGAAATGTTAGGAAGTCACATCACTTTTGTTTGAAATGATTAAAAACAACAGAAAGCATGAAGAAGAAGAAAGTGCAAGGTATTTTAGAAAAATGGCCAGTTATAATCCTAAAACCTACGATGGAAAACCTAACCCTGTAGAATTTGAGGATGGGTAAGAAGTATGGATAAATTGTTTGATGCTATAAATTGTCCTGAAAAATGGAAAGTAGGATTTGCTGTTTATTATCTAGTTGGGCAGGCAGATCTATGGTGGGAAACTGTGAAGGAAAGGAGAAATAATGAAGTTTTTGGATGGACTCAGTTGAAGGATCTTATGAGAGCAAAATTTTACCCATCAGCCCTAAAAGACAAAAAGAGGAAGAACTTAATCAATTAGAGCAAGGCAATAGGTCTGTTATGGATTATGCAGCAAAGTTTATGGAATTGTCCCGATTTGCACCACACCCTGTAGCAACTGAAGAGTTAAGAATGAATAAATTTGAGAGAGGTCTTAATTGGGAACTTCGTGACCGACTTTCCACCCATAATTGTCATAGCTACCAAGAGATGTATGATAAGGCATCAAATGCTGAGAGAATAATTAGAGAAAGAGAGCGTAGTGTATAAAAGGAAGTGGGAAGGAACACGTACATAAAATAGAAATTTTCAGAAAAGGCCTAATATCGGGAATGCAAAACCCTTTGTACCTCCAATCCACTATCCAAAACCCCCTTGTGCCAAATGTGGTTATTTCAACCATTCAACTGAAAAGTGTAGGTTTGCATTTGGCATTCTACCTCTCTCTAACGGGCAATTCTTTCTTAAGTGACTTGTACTCCCACAAGTACCCTACACCTCAAAACCTACCTCTAGATATCAAGGTGGAGCTATCCAACGTCAAAATCCAACTTCTGGTCGTGTGTTTATGATAAATCCACAAGAGGTCAAAACTCAAGTGAAGTAGTTACGGGTAACATTTCTATACACTCTTTCCCGATACATGTTTTATTTGATACCGGGGCATCCCATTCATTTATATCCATTACCATGTCTAAAAACCTACATTTGGATCCTAGTGAGCCAAATTTAGAATTTTGCATTAGCCTCCCTACAGGAAATATCATCCCATGTCAAACAATATATAAAAATTGTCCTTTAAGCATAGAGGAAATATATTCATGCTGACCTAATTCAATTTGACCTTAAGGGATTTGATGTTATTTTAGGAATGGATTGGATGAATAAACACCGTGCCATAGTAGACTGTCAAAAACAATCTGTAACCTTAGTAAATTCTGAAGAAAAGATAGTTACATTTCAGAATAATAAGACAAAACTAGAATCTAGAATCATCTCTTTTCTTCAAGCACAAAAGATGTTGAGACAAGGTTGCGAAAGATACCTTTGTGATGTTATTAGTACTGAAAAATCTGAACTTAAAATTTCTGATATCCCTGTTGTTAGAAAATTCCAAGATGTCTTTCCTGAAGAAATTGTAAATATGCCTCCGCAAAGAGAAATTGATTTCACTATTGAGTTAGTACCTGGGGTAGCACCTATCTCAAAAGCACCATATAGGATGGCACCTGCAGAATTAAAGGAATTGAAGATACAACTTGATGAGTTATTGGAAAAAGGATATATTAGACCAAGTAGTCACCGTGGGAGCACCTGTTTTATTTGTAAAGAAAAAAGATGGAACCCTAAGGTTATGTATAGACTATAGAGAACTTAACAAGATACCATTAAAAATAAATATCCTTTGCCTCGTATTGATGACCTTTTTGACCAATTACAAGGTGCGTCAGTATTCTCAAAGATTGACTTACGATCTGGATATCATCAATTAAGAATAGACCTTTAGATATTCCGAAAACTGCTTTTAGAACGAGTACGGGCATTATGAGTTTCTTGTTATGCCTTTTGGTCTTACCAATGCCCCAGCTGTATTTATGGATCTTATGAATAGAATTTTTATACCTTATCTAGATCATTTTGTTATTGTGTTTATTGATGATATTTATATATTCCAAAGATAAGAGGAAGCACGAGGAACACTTGGGAATAATTCTAGAAACTTTAAGAAAGAACCAATTATTTGCAAAGTTTAAAAAGTGTGAATTTTGGTTAGATAAAATAGCGTTTCTAGGACATGTTGTGTCCAGAGAAGGTGTGCAAGTAGATTCCCAGAAAGTAGAGCAATCATTAATTGGCCTCGACCCACTAATGTGTCAGAAGTGCGAAGTTTCCTAGGGTTAGCAGGATACTACCGTCGATTTGTGGAAAACTTTTCCCAATTGCTCAACCTATCACAAACCTAATAAGAAAAACAACGAAGTTTGAGTGGAGTGACAAGTGTGAAGTAGCATTCCAAGAACTGAAATTTCGTCTTACCACAGCTCCAATTCTTACTCTTCCTAGTGGTACGAAGGTTTAGAAATATATAGTGATGCCTCCAGACAAGGGTTGGGATGTGTGTTGATGCAACATGGGAAAGTGATAGCTTATGCATCTCGTCAGTTAAAACACACGAGCAGAATTACCCTACCCATGACCTTGAACTTGCTGCCATTATTTTTGCATTGAAAATTTGGAGACATTATCTATATGGGGTTAAGTGTAAAATTTACACAGATCATAAAAGCCTTAAATACATCTTCACTCAGAAAGATATAAACATGAGACAACGAAGATGGTTAGAATTTATAAAGGATTATGAATTGGATATTCAATATCACCCTGGAAAGGCCAATGTGGTAGCTGATGCTCTTAGTCGAAAAAACTACACTACCCTTAACTTACTTACAATTCAACCCGTTACCCAAAGAGAACTTCGAAAGTTAGAAATTGAGTTGATTGTAGGTGAACTGGAAGGATATTTAGCAGCCTTAGAAATCAAACCAACCTTGAGTGAAGAAATTAAGGAGTTGCAGAAAACAGATCCGCAATTAGAAAGATTCATGAAAGAGTGTTGATTGGGAAAGATACTGGTTTTGTGATACAAGATGATGGGTCACTTCGTTTTCAAGGACGATTGTGTGTACCGAATAGGACAGATTTGAAAAAGAAAATTATGAATGAAGCACATAATACCCTTTACTCTGTACATCCAGGTGGAAATAAGATGTATAAAGATCTTTGTGGTATGTTTTGGTGGAGTAACATGAAACAAGAAATTGCAGAGTTCGTTGCTAAATGTCTGACTTGTCAACAAGTAAAAATAGAACATCAGCGCCCTTCAGGACTTTTACAGCCTTTGGATATACCCACTTGGAAATGGGAGTCAATCGCCATGGATTTTGTTATGGGGTTACCAACAACTCCTCAAGGGATGAATTCTATATGGGTTATAGTGGATAGGCTTACAAAAAGTGCTCATTTCTTAGCAATTCATAATACTTGGGATCTAGAGCGATTAGCAAGAAAGTATGTTGAAGAGAATCATTAGACTTCATGGAGTACCTAGCTCTATTGTGTCTGATCGAGATTCTCGATATGTGTCTAAGTTTTGGCAAAAGTTACAAAAAGCATTGGTACACAACTGAACATTAGCACAGCCTTTCACCCAGCTACAGATGGCCAGACTGAGAGAACAATTCAAACTTTAGAAGACTTATTACGAGCTTGTGTTCTAGAATTCAAAGGTTCATGGGAAAAGCATTTGCCATTAATAGAATTTTCCTATAACAATAGTTACCATGCTAGCATTGATATGGCACCTTATGAAGCTCTATATGGACGAAAATGTAGAACCCCTTTATGTTGGAGCGATATAGATGAATCAAAGATAATCGGACCTGAAATGATACAAGAAACATCTGACAAGGTTCGAATCATTCAGGAGAAAATGAGACTGCACAGAGTCGTCAGAAAATTATGCTGACCTTAAAAGAAGACATGTAGAATTTTCAGTAGGTGAGTCAGTATTTCTAAAAGTTTCTCCTACAGAGGAGTAGTGAGGTTTGGCAAAGCAAGAAAACTTCGTCCTAGATACATTGGGCCATTTGAGATTATCGAGAAAATTGGAAGCGTAGCTTATCGATTAGCACTCCCTAGTGAATTTTCTCGAATTCATGATGTATTCCACGTTTCACTTTTACGCCGATATATACCAGACCCATCCCATATCATTACTATACCCCCTGTTCGAGTTGGAGAAGATTTGACTTATGAAGAGCAACCTGTTCAAATTTTAGATCATAAAGATAAAGTACTATGCAACAAAGTAATTCCGTTGGTAAAAGTGTTATGGTCTAATCACATCGAAACAGAAGCTACATGGGAAGTTGAACAGGAGATGCGAGACAAGTACCCACACTTATTTTAAGGTAATTTAACTTTAAGTTTCGAGGACAAAACTTCTTTTAAAGAGGGGATAATGTAATAACCAGAAAAAAAAAATATTAGTAATAAGGGATCAAAGGTTAAAGTATTATTATAAGTTAAACTAGTCCCTAAGATTTTATATACGTTATTTTGTCGTTTATATGATTATTTTAGGTGAAGTTATGTGTTTCCTTGGCTTTGTACATTTGCTCAGGGAAAGTTATATGTGCATACATATACATTTATATTAACATTATAGTTTATAAAGTACTTTAAGGGTCAAAGATTAATAAAATTATCAATTACTAGTTTATGAGCTTATAAATATATCTAGTAAGATTTTTAGTAAGTACCACATAAACCTAGAATGCCCAAACTTATAAATGGTTAACCTAATGGCTAACATTATTTAGTCTTTAGAATCGTCATTAATAATTTTACCTAAGGACAAACAATCGCTACCCATTTTCAGACAATACGTAAAATACAATATTTGTATGTTTCGTATTGAGTAACTTTATGACACTTGGTCATTACTAATAGGTTTTAGTAAAAGAAAGATGCCAATCAATTACGTAACCTTGCCAGTAAATACCTAGGCATACCTAGTCTAAATAGGTTTGCTTAAATGTAGGTTTTGTAGTTAGCCAGCAAAAAAAAAAGTGAAACCTTAGTAAATACGAAATTCTCTACGTAAGTTTTGTAGGCCGCAACTCATACACTATAAATAGCATGAAGCTATTCAGCATTTCTTTGAGTTAAGTAAGAACCAAAAAGAAAAGAAATAGAAAGAGAGTGTAAAAGTAGTAAGTTGAAAATTGGGTACGTACCATCAATATTATCAGGTACATTCCTGAATACCCCTTCTTAATGTTGTTTTGCTATAATGTATTGTTATATTAATCTTTTTAGATAAATTATTAGTAATAGTTTTGCCTTAATAGTAAAGGTATATTGTGATTTATAAAGTGTGTTTATAATGCAAATGGTATTTGTCACATTATGATTTATATATAAGGTGATTTTAAAAAGATTATCATATGTGCTAATAATAAAGATGTTACTATGAAAAAATGAAATGGAGGTTCGTGGTGGAGGAAACAAAAAGATGTTATTATAAAATGGAGGTTCGTGGTGGAGGAAATATGTTAAAATAAAATGGAGGTTCGTGGTTTGTGTTTGAGAAATGAATTATATACGGAGTGACGTACGTCATTGTAGGGGTGTGCACACGGAAGTATTAGGAGAGGCTAAAGGCCTGAAAAATATTATCCGGAGTGACGTACGTCATTGAAGGGGTGTGCACACGAGATTTGTCGGAGAAACTAAACCAGATAATGCTATACAATTATAACTGATTATTTTATATAATTATCTGCAAGGTGTTTTTACATGGTATTGAGAATGTACTGGACCCTTTTGGGTTGACTGTTATAAAATGTTTTGTTTTCAGGTACCAGTATTGGAAATGGGCAAGAGTGAGGAAAAAAAACTTAGGATTAATATACTATATGTTGTTAACTTATGTTTTATAATATTAGTATCATGTTTTAGGTTGTTTTCGCCTTGTATTTCTATTATTAGGAATACGAAGTAATGTCCTGTAAACTCTTTATATCCTATAATAAATAAAGATGTAATATTTGGTTCGATCCTGGTACTGGCATTTAATGTTCTTTTATTAGAATTATATAAATTACAGGGCGTTACAGAAAGTTGGTGGGTATTTGGAGTGTTTGAAGGCTAGTAGTCCTGGTACTACACTGGACTTAGTCACATACCCAAGCCATAAACAGTTCCCTCCTGTATTTCAGAGGCTGTTTACTTGTTTTGAAGGTTTGTAGAAGGGTTGGAGAGTAATGTGTGGATGGATGTTTTTTGAAGACCTTCTTAGGGGGGGTAGTTGCTATGTGTAGTTGGCAGGGACGGGAATGCTGAAATGTATCCTATTGCATGGGCAATAGTGGAGAGTAGAACAATCTGTCCTGGGAATGGTTTTCGTTGCACATACAGAGGTGCTTGGAGCTTGGGGATGGCAATGGTGTTGCTATTATAAGTGATGAGCATTAGGTATCATTCGTCACTCTCACTAATTATTACACTAACTGCTCTTATTTTATACTACACTAATTGCAATATTATAACAAACCTAGGCTATATTAGCTGTGGTTGCATTGGTTCTACCTAAGGCTGAGCACAAACACTGTGCAAGGCATATTTTGCTTTGTGGCATAAGGTGTACAAAAGAGATGAGCTTAAGCTGCTTTTTTGGAAGATTGCAAAAGCCTATAACATGGCCGATTTCACTGATACCTTTGCTGAATTAGAGAAGCTCAATCCTGCTGCTGCCACAGCCTTTAAAGGGTATAATCCTAAGGTCTTTTGTAGAGCATACTTAGATCCTTCCACTAGAACTGATGCAATAACTAGCAATATGGCTAAAACATTCAATGGCTATATAATAAATGCTAGAACTAAGCATCTTATTTACATGTTGGAAGATATAAGGGATAATCTTATGCAAAGATTAGTTTTAAAGAGGCAGGAAATGCAAAAATCTACATCTAAACTTTACCCTAGGATACAATTGAAACTGGAAGGAGAAAAGACTGAGGCTGCCAATTGTGATGTCATTCCCTCAACTGAGACACTATTTAATGTCAATTATTACCTGGATCAGTTGGTAGTTGATTTAGAGGCAAGGACTTGTACCTGTAGAAAGTGGGAAATGCTAGGAATTCCTTGTTGTCATGCTTTTGCTTGTATCTATTTCCTTCATAGAGAAGCTGAGGATTATGTGGATCAGTGGTATACAAGAGATGTATACCTTCAAGCTTATGCAAGTGCCATTACTTTCTTATTTGTCAATCTTTAAGTTTTTTTTTTTCTTATTTGTATATTTACCTAAATGTACTTATACACTTTAATTGTACTTGGCAGGATAAATTCCACCATGGGATCGAAGGGGAAAGGCATTGGCCTAGACCCGAATTTCACTTGGACCCTCCTCCCATCAAAATTGGTTCTGGAAGATCAAGGAAGAACAGGATAAAGGACCCCTTTGAGTTGCCTAAAAAGGCTGGAACTTTGTCCAGGACTGGAATTGAGATGACATGCTCACTGTGTAAAGTAAAAGGGCATAACAAAAGGAGATGTCCCACTAGTAGAATAAATGCTTTTTGCTGCGGTCAAAAAGTGGCCTATTGCTGCGGTTTTGGGCGCGTAGTAATTAAGGGGGCAGCAATAGGTGATAATTATATTGCTGCGGTTTTTAGGCCAAACCGCAGCAATATAAGTAATTTATATTTAAAAAGTACAACATATTGCTGCGGTTTTGACTAGAAATCGCAGCAATATCTTGACCTATTGCTGCGGTTATTGCCCAAAACCGCAGCAATAGGTCCTAGTACAAGTCAATTTTTTTTTTTTGCATTTCGCAATTAAATTTGAAAGATTAAAATCATTCACTAACTCATTCACAAAATTCGCACACAAACTGAAAACTGAAATGACATATAAAAATAAAAAAACAATGTGAGTGGATAAAAAAAAATCCTCTAAAATGAATCACAAATGAAAAAGCAAATAATATTGTAAATCATACTCAACCCCAAATGAAAAAAAATAGTTATAACTAAATGATTAATTACAAAATAAAAATAAAACTATAATAAAAATTAAACAACTGAAAATAAAAAAAAATCCTAAAATTAAAAATTACAGATCTAAAAACTGAAAAAAATAAACGAAAAAAAGGAAAATAAAAACAGATCTGGCCGGTGGTTTCATTTTCGCGTCAAGGTGGTTGTAGTCGCGTCACGGTGGTTTCGTTGTCGCGTCACGATGGTGGTTGTCGCGCGTTTTCTCGCACTGAAACTTCGAACGGTCGACGATGGAGAAGCACCCGTGATTTTAGCCGCAACCGGCGTGGTGAAAGAGATTGTTGTCGCGTCTCGGTGGTTTCGCGATTTCGTGGGTCACAGCGATTTCATGGGTCACCGGTTTCGCGATTTCATGGGTCACCGTTTCGCGATTTCATGGGTCACTGGTTTCGCGATTTCGTGGGTCACCGACGCCGTTGATTTTGTGGGTCGACCAACGTGAAAAGAGAGAACCGATTGAGAGGAAGAGAGAAGATGAGGGGAGGAGAGGAAGAGAGAAGGAGAGAGAGTGAGGAATGAAGAACGTGAAAAACTGAATGAAGAGGAGAGAGAGTTTAGAGGAAGAGAGATTAGGAGGCGTGAAAAAAAACTGAGTGAAGAGGAAAGAGAGAAGGAGGAAGCAAACCCTACCTTTTAATATATTCATATTAAAACCCTATTGCTGCGGTTTTTTGTAGGAACCGCAGCAATATGGTCAAATAATATTTTTTTAGATTATTTTATTATATTGCTGCGGTTTTCGTCAGAAACCGCAGCAATATGTTTTGTTAATTAATTAAAAATTTTTAAAAGATTTCTGCTGAAACCATATTGCTGCGGTTTTCGGTCGAAACCGCAGCAATATGGTTATTTGTATTTTTCCTTTTCTTTTTATGTGATATATTGCTGCGTATGGCTAAAATAGTAGCAATATCACCGCAGCAATAAGCAATTATTCTACTAGTGTCCCAACAGGGACAGTGCTGCTATTATTGTTAGTGAGCCACCTCCTAAGAGACCAAGGACTGATGGACAACCCTCCACTCTAAGTCCAGCGCTGCAGCACCCTCTCAACCTCAACAAACCACTCAAACTATGACAACAACACCCTCTCACTCTCAACAAAACACTCAAGCTACTGTCAATCAACATCATCATGCTACAGCCCAACCAACTCAACTTGGTGGAGGGGGTAGGATGATAAGGGGTGTTAGAGGTTCTAGGGGTGTGGGAACAAAGAAGGGTGGAAGAGGAAGGGGTAGAAATCAGGTTTAGCCTTCATTTTTTACTAGTATTTCCTCAAATTGTGTGTATAGTCTTGCTCACATAATAACTTTTGTTGTTTTTTTCCCCTTTTTCAGGTGCCAGTTGGGGTAGGGAATTATATTCCATGTGACGGGGCTGTTGCCACACAATCAAAC
Organism: Beta vulgaris subsp. vulgaris; assembly: GCF_026745355.1. NCBI lineage: Eukaryota > Viridiplantae > Streptophyta > Magnoliopsida > Caryophyllales > Amaranthaceae > Beta > Beta vulgaris. The sequence goes on along the minus strand of NC_079205.1, from coordinate 11,481,503 downwards.
CAAGTCTAATGCTTAGTGGATGCTTAATGGCTCTTCAAATTAGCTTACTTTATGTCTTAGTCAAATTCTAGATCTTAGGAAGAACTTCTATGAGTCGTAATGTACTTTGTTGTTGGTTTTTGGATGAACTGGTTTTTTTGTTGCTTAGTACTACACAGTAGTCATATCAGTTGTAATATACTTTGCTTTCATGCTAATATAAGGTTTCATTATCATATCTATTTTAATTCCATAATCAGGCTATAATTCAAGTAAGCTAACTTCCTTCATTGCTTTCATAATCAAACCAGAGTGCATTACTTACATGCTAATTTAAAGTTCTTTCATGGTCTACTTATTATAGACTACAACAATTGCAAATACAAGCCAAGATAAAACCAACATAAATGTCAGGTTTTTCTCCTTCCTTGGACTCTTCATCAACTCCATACGCATTTCACAAAGATCACTTTTCATCTCCCTTTGCAATTTCAGTTTCTTGATTTTCTGTTCCAACAACTTTTCTCATGCTCAAGTTCACTTATGGTGTTCTCCTTATGAAGTAATTGATAACTAACGCAAGTCATCATCTTTATTGTTATCAATTATCCACTTCATAAAATCACTTAATGTCCTACAATCACAATCACTTATGGTAAAATTTTGGGGATAATTTGAAATTGGGGGAAAATTTTGAAATTTCAGGAAAGGAAAAGTATCTTACAGGCCATTAAAAAGGGCAACCATAAAACTTCATTCCAATGTTAGTTCAATTCTTCACAGTATGCACTACATCATCTCTTCCACATCTACACTTCATTATTGCACCCCTTGAATGTAAGATTTTACAATGGGGGGGGGGATGGAGAAATTGGAGGAAGAAGAAGATTCAGGAGAGAGAGAGTGTGTTAAATAAGGATAGAACCTAAAAGCAACAGTAATATGCCACGTGGGTTAGTTACCTGCTTCCCTAGGTCACTTATCTGTTAGGTGCATTAAAAATAAAAAAAGGTCAAAGGTTAGATTATTAAAATAATCCAAAGGTTGGATTATTTTGAGCGAATGGCCAAAAGGTTGGATTAGTAGAATCAATTTTTCCTACAATGTTATTGAATGAAAATATATCTTTGACCATTTTCTTCAAATTTTCTCTTTCCTTAATCCTCCTCACTCACTCTCATTATTGGTTATACCATTTAATAATGCTTCATTGTTTTTATTTTATTTTGTTTAAATAAAAAACTCTACATCTCTTTTACATTCTACTTACTTTAATTTAATTCTTATAAAAAAAGAGAATCAAACACAATATTTTAGAACAGACGGATAATATTTTGTTAGAGATATTAATTGTCAAAGATGTATATTAAAAGCTATGAATGAAAAAACAATTGTAAAGAACAAATAGGATCACTAAGTATCTATACAAATATATTAAAAGGTGTTCCTATCAAATGAACGGTGTCACGTGGCACTTTTCTCAAACTTCTGATATACATGTTTATAATGTCAATCAAAAATATTAACAATGTATAGTTAATAGGCTTTGAACACATGACTTTTGACATAAAATGTGAGAGTTTAACCACTATCCATTACAATTTCAATGCTTAATGTTTCGAAGTAAAACAATAAAAAAGTTTTATAATTATATGTAATTATAAAAATATGTAAAAAAGATTTTTGATCATGAACTATTTTATTAAGTAATAACATTCTTTTACCTAAATTCCATCGAAATTGTTATTTTTATCCCCGATTCCTTAGTATTATTTTTGAATAACGACTTATCATGCCATAACGTCCATTTTTCAATTTCGCACTAGACATAATATTACGAAAAGCTAATAGTTACAATTGAGAGGAAGGAGAAAGGCATGGAGGTGGGAGGAGAGAGTACACTTGGAGGTTTTCATTAATGGAGGATGGTGGGAGGAAAGAGAGAAAACTGAAGGGAGAGAGAAAGAAACAGTTAACGGCCTTAAGGTTCCGTCAAGAGTAAAGGTATTTTGAGCACAAACACAAACCTCAGGGGCATATGAAGAATTCCCCAAATGTAAGGGGTAATTTGGGAATTACGTCAAACTTTAGAGGTACCTGTGGAATTTCCCCTATATTTTATAATTGTAGCTGACCCGATGCATTGCCCAAGCCATAATACTAGTTTCCTATAGATACTAGGTTTTTTTATTAAACGAGATGATAATAAAGGGCCTATATCCATAATCATAAAACTATAATATTATACGAAAATTATGAATTACTCTAATTTCAAATAAAAACAACAAAAGGAAAACGAGTACACCACTACAATATTCCAACTTAATTAGGAAATTTTTAAATCTTTGTAATATAATCCAATCAAATTTATGAGAACAATAATATTACAAGTTCCTTTTAACCTTTATCATGAACCCCATTTATCGCATAAGTTTAAACGCTCAAAACAAAAACAACAACAATAAAAAATTTCCAACAACTTTTGAAATCAAAATTTACCCAAAGAACCACATTTAATTAATTCATCCCAGTCAAGAAATTGACAAATTCCCCAATATTTTCAAATTTTCAATTCTTCAACTCTGCAGATCAATTATCATCAAATAACGCGTTCATAAATCATAATCATATTATAATTATAATGTAACACCAGATGTTGTCATTACTCCTGGAGTCGTGATGAGAGTCCTATGTATATTGTTCTTCCTTTTTCTATAAAATCGTACACATTTTCATTACTCTATTTTCCTCATCCTACTCTCTTTCTCTAACTTTTTCACAATATTTAAAATTTGAGAGAGAAGAGAGAGAGTATACAATCTCAAAATCTCTTCTTTTTTAATTTCTAACTTCTTTTCCCCCACTTTTTCTCACTCCGAGATCTCCCATTGTTCTTCTTTCAGCTCCTAATTTACCCACCAGGTTTTTTTTCTCTCCTTTACACAATTTAATTCATGGGTATTCTGATTAAATTTTCTGGGCTTTCAAATTTCATGTTTAATTTTTCTGGGTTATTTTTATTGTCTTGAAATGTGTTGTATTTTTGTTTTTCTGGGTTTTCGATTATCGTTGGTTATAACTGTTACCCCTCTAATTTTTTTTTTTTTTTAAAATTTTGTTGAAGAATTAATGGTTGATTATATGTTATTGGTATGTATATGTTGTGAAAAAATTTCGTGGGTTGTTACTTATTGAAGTACCCGTTACATTGAAGTATTATTCTGTATCGTATGAAGTTGTGATTATTTTGATTTATGTTTCTGTTTGTTTGATCCTTTTTTAGAAAGTTATGAGGCAGCTTAGAATTAATGAAGTATTTAATTTGTTTTTCCGGATGAGATCTTACCTGAGATTTGTTGCTGAAAATTTATTGATTTCAATCCTTTTGTTTTCTGCAGATTTTATTTATGCTATAATAACGACAATGGAGGTTACAAATTAAGAGAAAAAGCTGTTGTAGATGCAAGTTTCTCTATATCTTGGTGAAATTTTGGACCTTTTTGTGCTTAATTTACTGATCATCGAATTCTTCGAATTTAGTGAAGCAAAGGGTTTTTGAGGGTTTGATTCTTATCATTTCTGGTTATATGAGTAGATTTTTAAGTTTAGTGGTCACCAATGAAAGCCTTTGAATCAATGTCATTGAACATAGAGAGGAGATGGGCATTTCCTCTTGTTATAAGCTCAGTTATATGTGTGTTTCTCATAGCAACATGCTTCAACATGGGTCTTCTTTCTTCAATTCACACCATAAATGCCCTCATATCACACTACTCTAGATCATCCCCAAACCAAACAAATCCTTTGTTTGTGGAAACAGTAGTATCTCAGCCTCCTCCACCACCTCCTCCACCTCCACTCCCTCGATTTGCGTATTTGATTTCCGGGTCAAAGGGTGATGCGCAGAAGCTATGGAGAACGTTGCAGGCAGTGTACCATCCCAGAAATCGATATATTGTTCACTTGGATTTAGAGTCTCCACCAGAAGAAAGACTGCAGTTTGCTGCACGACTCGACAGTGATCCGCTGTTTGTTAAGATTGGGAATGTGCATATGATCACTAAAGCTAACATTGTCACTTATAGAGGCCCTACTATGGTTTCGACTACACTACATGCTTGTGCCATTCTTCTCAAGAAATATAATGATTGGGATTGGTTTATCAATCTCAGTGCTTCTGATTATCCTCTAGTCACCCAAGATGGTAAATTTTCTTCCTTTAACAATTCACAAATTTCTCAAGTTCCTTTAACAATTCACAAATTTCTCAAGTAAAAGATAGTTGTCATGTGTATCTTAATCGGTCATCTAACTTTTTTGCAGATCTTATATACACATTCTCAAAATTAGATCGGAAGCTGAACTTTATTGACCATTCTAGTAAGCTAGGTTGGAAGGAGTAAGTTTCATCAAATTGCCAAAGAAATTATTCTGAATTTTTTTTTTTTTAAGTTAATGTGTTGATGTATGAAAACGTGTTACAGGGGTGGAAGGGCCATGCCTCTTATTGTAGACCCTGGGCTTTACTCATCAACAAAATCAGATATATTCTGGGTTCACCCAAAGAGAAGTTTGCCGACATCATTCAAGTTATATACCGGTTAGTCATTCCTCCTTTGATAATGCTGAGAGGGAGCTATACCTACAGCTTGTTTGGTAGTTGGTAATGAATTTTTGAACAAAGTCTCATGCTACGGTCCATGGTGATGCTCGTTCATCCCCAAATACCTATTTTTCTCAACAAACCTTCATTACCATCCATTACCACTTTTAAAGGCGGTATACTGGTATTGGGTAGTAATTATGAAGAAAGATACATACTTATAGCATCATGTTCCATTACCATGAGACTTTCCTTACAAAATTACTTCTAAAATAATTTTCATTACCACTATTTATTACCGGCTACCAAGCACAATCAATGTTTGCCCTGAAAATGGATCTGGTTCACACTGAAGTTCTGATCCTGCATCTGTTTACAGAACCAAATCTAAATGCTCTTGTAACTGATAGAATTAAGATGAAATAAGATAGGATGTCTAATTGTCACTCAACAAGATATTGCTTTCAGTAAAGAGAACTATTGATTTATTTAAGATTCTGGATTTTCTGATAGCCAGGAAGATAGACTGATCCCATAATATGTGCAATTCAGCTCAAAAATCTATGTGTAATTTTTGTTTGGAGGTATGAAAATTTGTTGCCATGATCTATAAAGCACACTATGGCTCCCAAAAACCCGCCTTTTAGAGTCGATATCCAATTGACCATATAATGAAGATTCTTTTGGTTCTGATCACAAACATGTTCAATTGCTGCTGTAGGTGTGAGCCGGGATCCTCTACCCTTTATGATGTCTCATCTAGTGTTCCATTTAATTTTAATCTTGCCACCTCGTCCTATTACATAAATCATTTAAGGTAGTTTATTTTTGATTGATGAGAGGTGGCAACATTAAAAAAAAAAGGAATACATGATGAGACATTTAAATGGGACACATGATAACCCTGCAAATGCTCTTTCTTTTCCCTGATTGTTCTGGTGATTCCTATGTATTGAATTACAGGTTCTGCATGGATGGCTCTTACCCATGAATTTGTGGAATACCTCATTTGGGGATGGGATAACCTACCTAGAACCATGCTTATGTACTACTCAAACTTTCTCTCCTCTCCAGAAGGCTACTTTCACACTGTCATCTGCAATGTACCTGAGTTTGCTAAAACCACCGTAAATCATGATCTTCACTATATTGCTTGGGATACACCACCAAGACAGCACCCACGTACTCTCACCTTAAATGATGCTGATAAGATGGTCACCAGCAATGCTGCATTTGCACGAAAATGCAGGCAAGATGATCCTTTATTGGATAAAATTGATCGAGAATTACTCGGTCGCGTAAATGTGAGTGTTACTCCTGGACGCTGGTGTGGTGGAAAGCCACGTTGTACTAAAGTTAAAAACCCTAACAAGGTAAAACCAGGTCCTGGAGCTCAAAGACTTGGTCAGCTTATATCAGTAATAGCTTCACCAGAAGCATTTCAAACTAGGCAATGTAAATAGCTTTATCATGGAAGACTGACTTCCTTGCATGTGGATATATCACACAAGTAAAACAAAGTGCGGAGGTGTGTTTATGTTTTGGCAGATGAAGCGGAGAGAGCAACGGGTTTTTTACTTACCCTGTGCTCAAATTTATGCCGTTGGCATCGCCGATGTTGGGTTTTCTTTTCGTCTTGGGGGTGCTGACAGTGCAGTGATTAGGCCATAGCTGGTTGAGATTTTTCACTGTTGTCAGAGTTAGGACTTTTAGATTTTTGTAGATTGGTGAAACAATACATACATTTGATCGCGTTATCTCTGTGATTCCGTGAAGTATCCTTCCTCGAGTAATAATTCTTTACGGCTTAGTACATAGAAGTATCATTTACTTCTGAATTGTTTCGAAGATTGAAAACTCAAAAGTGCCATATTTTTGTTGAGCATTTTGTATCTTTTGATGCTTGATGACACAAATATGGAGCCTTTCATCTGGAAATGAATTTCATGTCCAAGCATGCAACTTCACTAAATTCTGGTACTATCATGTTTGTATTAGTGCTGAAGTGCTTTCAGTTTCATCCATAATGAATATTCAAATTGATCGTGTTCATTGAACTAGTATATCGTGACGCTAATGTATGCTACTTGATGAATTTGGTCAATACTATTTTTTCAAAAGGAGAAAAATATGCAACTGCATAAGAAAATATCTGAGCTATGTAGTCTAAAATCTAAATTTATACTTCCTCCGTCCTCTATTAGTTTACTCGTATTTCCTTCAAGGGTGTCCCTTATTAGTTTATCCTTTTTTTTTTTTTGCTGTTTTTAGAATGAGACCACAAACTTTTCATCACATATACATTAAACTTTAATATAAAATAATAGTTTATCTTTCTTTCTATGACCCACAATATTATTTCTCCTAAAACTCTATGTAAAAGACAGGGGTAAACTAATAGAGGACGGAGGAATTACTTGTTTAACTTTTTTTTACAGAAGACATGCCAATAATATAATCTACACTAATCATTAATAACAGGAAACTTCACATGCCACATGTCCTCTCCTAACTTTTCCTACTTTTGAATATCCAACTTTTAAAAAGATTCTTGATTTCGGTTAATCAATTACAGTTGTAATTAATGTTTCATAATGATGATAGTCAAGTTAATGATTGCATATTGAGTGTTATAATTGAATTTTGTGACAATACTTTTATTCTTTCCTATTAATTTTTGGAAAGTGATAGATGTACACTTAGTATACGTGTACAATGCTTTTATTAGTGATAACTCTTCTCTAAATCAGAAAGGAAGTTTGAGATACAAATTAATTATTATTCTAATCCAAAATTAAAGTATTAGAAATTTTCAAAATAAAAGTGGTGTACATGTACATTAAGTGTACATCTAACTTTTCCCCTAATTGTTTACAAGTTTTTTAATCAAGTTAATTACAATTTCGTGAATGCAGGTTACCTTCGTGTGAAATGTGAAAATCATAAAGGGGTGGGAGGAAGGCCGGCCTTCATTCTTGATAGATAAAGCTTAGCAATTCACTATATATACTTAAAAAATTATTTTAATATTTACTTTCATCTTAGACTAATTACATAAACATGTTTATGACTTTATATACATAATTTTTTCAAATAGTAAGAAATTAATACTCTAAAAAGTTTCATTTTCCGAAAAAGTTTTTATATATAAACATAAAATACAACCTACAATAACAGAGACCCACAAAGGCCATTTTTCAGAGTAATAAATATTTAGTTATTCATACATAACACAAGTTATTTAACAGACCCTCAAAAAAAAAAAAAAATTCAATTTAGTTATTTCTAAATACTTAGTGATAAAAGTCATGGGGTCATTCATGGCACATCTTTTAAGTTGATCAATATTCACTCTCAGCATCATATTTGCTTTTCCCACGTCTTAAGGAAGGGAGGTTAACATAAAATTAATAAGTAAGATCTAAGAGTGGTATAATTAAAGAATATACAGCATTGTTTATGTTTGATATACTGTACTGCTGTACTATTACTACATTAATTATTCTTTACTTTGAGTAAAGCTGTTTCCAAATTCTAAGTAATACAAGCGCAACTACATCAATAACTCTAATCCCATGAACTCCAAGTCAAGGTGTACTACCACATCTATTCCACTAATTCTAATCAACTAAAACTTCTGCGAAGAATTGAATATTCTCCTTCGAATAATAATGCATGCACTGGTTGAAGATGAGTACGCCTCCATGTGTATCTGTTTCGATACCTTCGATACGTACAAGTTTACTCGGTACTAGTTATCAGAGCATTTGGTACCAATATGAGGAGTACCGAGTACCGGTACTAGATGATGTGTTCGAACCAAGGATGTCTTGGTTAATGGTTAAGATTGAGGTGATGTGAACGATAGGTCATAGGTTCGAATCCCCCTCCCCTTCTTTGTATTGCCTAAAAGTAACAAATGAGCAAAAACATAAAATGAGTAGAAACATTAAGTTATCAAAAACGTAAAATGTACGAAAATGTAAAAGAAGAAAAACGTAAAATGTGCATAAAAAAGTTCTATGAGAAAAAAAGTAAAATGAGCAAACAAGTAAAATGAGCAAAAACGTTGATAAATGATCACAAAATTGTTAAATGAGCAAAATCATAAAATAAGTGAATAAAAAATGAGATAAAAATGTTGATGATCAAAATCTTCGTAAAATGAGGAAAAATGAGTGGTTCTCACAGTTCTCACCATAAGGGTGGTTCTCATATGAACTTATATATATATATATATATATATATATATATATATATATATATTTATTTATTTATTTATATTATAGGGTACATACAATTCGATCGTTCGGATTTAATTCAAATAAGCTAGGCAATCCAAATTGATATATATCCATTTGCAAGTTGCTTTTTGATGAATAATTCTTAAGTCTTGTTTACAAGTTTTGTGTTTAAAAGACATCCTCAACATGCTGAATATCGATGTTAGGTGAAGTATCTTTTAGTCACAAACTAGAAAAGATAACTAATGTCGACATTCACGAATCGACTAGCTACATGGGATTTTATTATCGTAACACTCATGAGTACTCAATTGTCTCCTCACTCAGATTTATAATTAAGAGTTAGCAATGATCATTATTACAAAAACTTTATGCTAAAATTCAATAGTTAAGACCTGACATACTAGATCTTACTCATTGAACGGGTTCCCCCATCTTTTTCGAATTTCGAGGAGATTTAGGAGTATGTTAGAATAGGTAAAAAATAGTCAATTGTATCATGGACATACTAGCTTCACTACTATATAAACAAACCTATTACAACTCCTCATAACCATAAACGTTGCAAGAGGCCTATTGCAACAGTTCATAGATCTATAACAACGAATGTCTAGACCTAATCCAATGGTATCTTGCCATCTTCATGAACCGTTGCACTATATTTCTTAATATAGGTAAGTTTCCATAAGTGGAGTAGCGTAGTACACAAGGTCCAAGCTCCAAACTTGATAAGTTCTTATGAAAAACGAAGATAGGGAAGTTCAACTATATGCTCCTATAAGTCTTTAAAAGGGTTGACACTAGACAATAGACCTATAAGTCTATGGTAGGTCCATAACGTGAAAGCTACAATTTCAGAATTATAAGTATTCGAAGATATCAATGAGACGAAATTACGAAGCAAAACTCTGAGGTGACTTTCCCTAGTCAATGCGAAACTGCCTACCTATTGCATTATGTCATAATTATAGTAATTCATATTAACAGACTCGCATATCTGCTCTATCTTTTCCACTTCGATCTAAGAAGTCTTTGCCTACTAAATTAGATCGTATTAACCAGTGCGACTTTTCGTTTTGACATAATGACATGACACGTCTTCTTATCAACTAGAATAAACAAAGCAATGGCCTTTTATATGATCTCACCTAACTTAGTCATTAGTACTATTAGGTATAGCAATTGCAACGATAAAATTTTGATCTATAGCCTTACATGTAGTGATGTAGAGCTCGTCACAGTGCTAATCAAGTCGAACACACCATGATATAAAATATTTCATCTTAGTTCAACTTTGAATATGAGCTCGAACTCGCCTTAGACTTAAAATCTTTATTTGATCTTGGCTTGATAAATATGATTCATTTTCAAGCCGAACTCGAACTTGGCTCGATAAATCATGTTCCAATTATAAGCATAATAATATAGTGATAATATTGCTCGACTTTATAGTATCATTCAATGGATTATAGACTTGGAAATTTGTGTTATGAAAAACCTTCTTTATGTAAATATTTGGAATTTATGTTTTGTGATAAAGGGCACACATTTGTAAAGATATTCAAAAATATTAATTATTTTTATTAATTTCACAAACTCACGAATTGAAAAGTAGAACACGATAAAATTTTGATTTGGCTTCTTAAGTGTTTGAATTATAATTTTAAGCTCAAACTTAACTTAAAAACAAATAAACCATGTTCGAACCAAGAATTTACCGAATCGATACAAACTATTATGTTCATGTCCATCCTTAATCTAGATGCATCGCATCAGGCACATAATAAAACTCTAAATATCGGATCGCGGCGTGATTCATGACTTCCTTTTGAAGAACCGTTATGTTTGGTTCGCGTCAACTAGATTTAGACTTCTTGTTGCACATCATGGCATAAGTCATAGGCTTGCCGTGTCATATTGGAATGGGTTGTTGGCTATTTAACGTTTTTGTTATACGTCTCTTGCTTCCCATTTGTCATTAAACTTCTGGACCATTGTGCGGCAGAATACTTCTATTTTGCTAGTAAATAACTCCCTCTGTTTTTTTTACTCGGTACATTTCTATTTTAGAAAAACAAACTAACAATTTTGACTAATTATATAGATTTTTTTATAAATAAAAATATAGTCATGTGCGGTCTTGTTAGATTTATCATGATGTATAGTCCTGTGTGATCTTATTAAATTCGTCTCGATGCGTAGTTTTTATTAAAAAAAAAAATTATATTTTTTACTTAAAAAGAATTAGAGATATTAAAGGTTAAAAACGTTTTGAACACCGTGCAAAAACAATATTAATGTATCAAGTAAAACAAAATAGCAAAGGGAGTAGTAATGATTACCAGGATATTAAGTCGGTGTACTGATTCATTTATCTATACTAATATATTAAAAGGCGTTCCTAAGAACGTATATGTGCCACGTGTCACCCTCCCTCATCCAATAACATTATATCCACGTCTTTCTCATATAGTAAAAAAAAGAAGAAGAATTGTTTACGAAAAGATTCGAACCCATAACCTCAAGTATGAAAGTACGAAATCTAACCATTACTCCACCATACCATTATTGATTTTGTAATCAAAATTAATGATGACATATGAATGGAAAACGTTTGAAATACATATAATGAATAAGATGACTTTTTTAAATGAGTACGAGAATACTTATTTAACTACTAATAAATTGTAGCAAAGAGAAAATCCGGGGCATCACCCGGGCCTAAATACTAGTTTATTTGTTAAAATAAGTCTCAAGGAGCACTACTTTTACTGATTATTGTCATATGATATTTACAATATAGTATATGTTTAATAATACCAGAAACAAATCCCTTATTCTCGAATGTTATCTCCCTTTATATTTTGCTTTGAGGGCGTTTTCAGATTTTGTAAAAAATATAGAAGAGCTGGTCATTATACAAGAAATTGTCAAGATATGAATTCAGATACACATTGTCGAATTCGCAATAGACTCTCATCACTGGAATCAGCTGGGACCCGAGCACTCTATGGGCCACTCAATCAAGTTTTACTACACCAATCTTATTCAAGGTCTCCCCTACCAGTTTTGCTATAGAACTATAAAGGTGAATCTGTATCAAAGACCCTCCCATGACGATTACCCACTCAGAGATCCTCGCCAACGTAACTCCGACAGTTTAAGCTCAGAGTTTAACCTTCCTTGGAAGAACAAGATCATTACTACACTCATGAACGAGGTATACTACCTGGGCGAAGAAGATTTTCCTACAAATGTCATATCTCCCCCACCGAGATCTTATTAAAACCCTATTCATCGCAACATTCAAGAACAAATTGAAGGTAATGATATCCTACGAAACAACAACAACATGGTTAGACAATCTCCAGGTAGAAGTATAGTTTCTTTGATGGCCCCTATGCTCATTTCTATCCTCACAACTACAATCTGGACCCTACCTTTGGCCATAAATCCAACGCTACTACCACACAACCAAACCTAACTACCAACACACCCACCTATGAGCCTAGAAAAACCTCTATGCAACCCCGCACTCTCTTTGAGACACTAGATATCTTAAAATGGGCGAACTAAAGACATTTTCCTAACCCTACTACTCTGCAAGACATTACTGGCCATGTTGAAGATTTCAATCAACAAGTGGGGCATCAATGCCACAAATCTCACATATGCACTCTCTCAGACTAGTCAATCAATCAATAGCTTATCATCATCCTCTAGGTATTATCCCAAATGCTCGCTCTTTTTCTCAAGCTACTCAAAGACTTCAACGATTTTTTGAATAGTTTCTCGTCCACTAAAATGCATCCCACCAATTTACCATTCACCCACTCACCAAACTCACATTCCTCCCTATTCACTAACTTAAATTACGCTTTCCATCATAGTCCACCTATCTCCGAGCATGACCCACCAAACTCACCTCAATCTCCTCCCCTAATTAGGGTGTTCACACATTCTCCTTCCACTCTACCAATGCAAAACTATGGCCTAGGAAACGCCTAAAGCTAGGGCAATCATAACAAACTCAACTAGTCTATGAATGATTATGAACATATTTTGGGTAAAATGTAAGTAGTATATTACCAAAAACAAAAGCAGTTCCAGCCTCAACATTACAACCTACACTCACAAGTACAGAATACAAGTGAGTAATCTACACAACCAAAAAAAGCATCCTGATAAGCTATTTAACCATTCTCTTTCACTAGCAGACCATTTGTCATTTACACATGTTCTAGCTCTAATAGAAACATCCATCTTAATATTCTTAACTACATTACTTGGAATCATCCGCAACATTCCACAAGGAGTGATTTCTTGCATTCCAAATATAGTATAGAGTTGCAGTCAGAGCAGTGTATACCAATTCTCTATTGGCATTTACTTCTGTATTTCCTTCCCCATTTCTTCCAAGTGGTGTATAAACATTCATCCCCGGCAACTGTAATACTCAACCACTGCATAAACTGAGTACTGATTGTTCTGCTAAAGAGGCATATGAAAAATAGATGTAATCTTGCACTTGATCACAGAGAAAAAAATCTGTATTTGTGCATAGACCAGTTGCTACCAGTCTGTCTCTTATCCTGACTCTAACTAAAGCTACCAACCATGCTATGAAAGCATGTTTTGGAACATTCATATTGTTCCAGACCTAGTAGTGCCAACTCACATTCTCAAATTGGTCTTTAAACCATCTATAGCCTTCCTTTGTTGTGTAGACATGAGTTCCATCTCTCCAATTACCAGTGTTATTAAAAGAAACTTTAGAGATTTCCTTTATTTTGCAAATATCCTTCCAAATCCATCTGGCAGAACTTGTTGGTGTATAAGCCCACCAGTTACTATCTTTAACATAGATGGTATGAATCCATTTAATCCATAATACATCCTCTTTTGAGCAATTTGCCACACAAATGTACCCACAACAGCTGCATTCCAGGTGATGCAATCTCTAATACCCAACCCTCCATTTTTTTAGGCATACAAATCCATGACTAGGATATAGGGCAGGCTTATATAGGTATATCTTCCCTTCCCACAGAAATGCTCTACAAATTTGACTAATTTTGTTAAGCACACTTTTAGGAAGTAGAAAAATCTGAGCCCGATATGTGTGAAGGCTTAATAAGACTGAAATAACTAGTGTAACCCTGGCAACATGTGATAGGTGCCTAAAGCTTCAGCAGGTATTTCTTTTCAGCATTTTATCAACCAGCAAATCACAATCACACTTTGTCAGTTTCCTAGATGTGATAGGTATACCAAGATACCTGAATGGGAATTCTCCCTTTTGGAAACCTGTAACTTGTAGGATCCTTCTTTGAATTTATCTGGAACATTGCTAAAATATACTGCAGATTTAGATGGACTTGCCTCCAGACCTAAACTATGAACAAATGTCTTTAGTGCTCTTCTCATCAGCAAACTAAAAGGGACATCTCCTCTACTTAATAACATCAAATCACCAGCAAAGATGAGATGATTTAGGCCCTGTTTGGCACTAGTGTTTGATGTAGCGGTTAGCGGTTGGACAAGATTGAAACGTTACTTAAGAAAATTATGAGTGTTTGGTAAAGTAGTTGTTGTAGTAGCGGGTAATAGTTGGAGTAGATTATGAGTAGCGATTTTGGAACGTTACTACAAGTAACGTTTGAGATTTAGAGTTAGCGGTCTAGCAAATAAACACTATATAATAGCATAGGTAGAATTATTAACCAATGTTTTTTTTTGTTTTTTTTCCTTTTACTATTTATTAATTATTTTATTTTAGGAAAATGATATACATAGCCCTTAGGGCTATGTATAAGGTGTTTAAAATGGAAATAAAATATTGAATCAAGCATTTATTACCTCAGTTGATGTGAAAATTTGTCTTGAATTCTTAAACTGTTTCCATTTAAAGAAATGTATTTAATGCTTATATGTAGACCTAAGGGCTACATATAACATTACCCTTTATTTTATGGCAATTCAATGTTTGTTTTACAATAGCAGAGATGTAATTTAAATATTTATTTTAAAGATAATATATTTTACAAGTATTTTAGTTAAAACTGGTAATATAAAATTTTCAAGGGTTGAATATTTTCTTAGATTTATACATTTATTTAAGCAACTAAAAAGTCATATACTCTTTTTTGTGTAACTTCTTTGAAAAAATAAATATTGAATTTAACTATTGAACGAACATATAAAATTGTTTTAGTTCATTTTATATTAGAATAAATGTCATTTATTGTCTTTTGCAATTCCAACAACTACTTTTGTCAAACACTTGTAGTTAAATAACTAATTTAATCGCTGACCGCTGACAGCTACTAGTAGACAGCTAGCAGCTACCCCCAACAGCTACCACTACTACAACCACTAACAGCTACTAGAACCGCTAGTTTTGCCAAACATGCCCTTAATGATAATGCACCACACCTGTGGTGAAACTAGCTAAGCTTGCTCCATACAACATAGTTAAGAACTTTTTATTAGACCCCTTATGATTCATTTCAGAGTGAATTAATTGCGCAACCACCTCTATAATGTTCACATTGAACTTTCAAGGGACCCAAATCAACCAAATTAAACCCTGCCTCCCCTATGCAGGTTGTAGTTTGTAACCACACTCCACCCTGCACAGACTCTATCAAATATCTTAGGGAAATTACATGCTTTCACTCTAGTTTCTAACAAACCAAACAACCGCACTAACAATTGATTCAAGAGACATCTAACATCTCCATGTTTATTAGGACTATTAACTTCTCTTACATTCCAAAACTCTATACTATCCATTAGGTTCTTTTCCTTCCTGCCCCCTTCTCACTTACATCCACCAATGAATTGTCAAGAGGTTTTGTAACAGCCTCCCCCACATGCTCTCCAATAGAAGCCCTATTTTCACATTGGCAGGGGTTGGTTGCCCTCATTTACCTGAGTTACATCATTCCCCCAGTCTGATGATTCACCACTTCAGCCACATCCTCAACAATAGTAGGTAAAACAGAAGCAGTGACAGGAGATTTTACCTTGAAAGGTTCTTTTACCACCCATTTCTTCTTAGATTGTAACTTATACTTTGCTACTTCAAACCTTTTTTGTCTGCATTGTTCCATTGTGTGGCCCACACGTTTACAGTCTGAGCATATTATAGGTTTACATTCATAATGTATGCACCTTCTGCCACTGAATCAAGCCTTATCTCATTAGTGAAAGTAATGTCATCAGGAAATTGTTGTTCCAATGATACTTCCACCAAGATGCTAGCATGTCCTTCTATGTAGTGGCCTTATCAGTCCTAATAGGTTTACCCACAAAACTGGCCAGTTTCAACAGGGTGGATTTCCCCCAGTATTTCAAAGGTAACCTAATCCATGTTGGTACCACCTTAACATCCTCAGCATGAATATCCATATCAGGAGCCCATCGCTTCACAATCACAGGTTTGCTATCAACCAGAATAGGCCCTACACCAATAGCCTTCTCTTTTTCTCATTACTTCGAAATTTCACTATGAAAACGCCATTACCCATCATCACAACTTTCTGTACTCCAAACACCCTCCAAACTCTCCGAATAAATCCATCAACAATTCGAAACGGAGGTTTAATCCCCAAAATGTAACACACAACTGTATTACCCCAATATTCAATTTCAGGTTGTACATCCTCCATCGTGATTTTAACCCCTTTTCCAACAGTACCCTTATTAACATCACCCCCGACCAGTTAAATCTAACCCCTCTTCCCTCAGATTGTTAAATAGAGAATGACACCAACTAGTAGAATTACTAGAAGATGGCGTACATTGATTGCTCAAAAGCTGTTGCATCGGGTAAGGAGGAGGATTCACCGAAACATAAAAGGTTTGGGCGTTCGGATTGACTTAACCCAACTAGCCGTTAAAATTCTTGCTGCTTCAAATGCTGCAGAATCCTGCCTTGATACTTCTCTGTCAATAGAAGATTGCGATTCATTATCCTCTTCCTCTTCAGGAGTCCAGCTTAACGTCAGAGCTTCTAGCATTTCATTGATGTCTTTCATTCTACGAGCATCCCACAGTTGAGGTTTTTTCGTAGCCTTATCCTTATGTTGCTGACTCTTATTTTGACCTCCATGTCCTTTCTTCAATCCTTTTGCCATGGCATTCAGCAGAGATGAGGAACTTTTCAAAAAAGAGAAATCAATATCGAAAATCGCAAGAAAGCAAAAAGCTAGAGAGAGGAGATAGTTTCTCTCTAACCCCCAACTGATTATGAACATTTGAATATTAGTAACTTCCTATCCACTAACTGGTAAAACAAAAGGCGTCCTTTAAGATGGGAAGGTTAGGAGAGAAAAAGGAGTTTTAACCTATAGAATTTGGAGAATAGTCCTTTTGTAAAGATGTTTGCACACTAATACTTAGACGGGACATGGAACTTGTACCTGAACCAACATAACCTTTTCCCACAACACAAATTGAATATCCATCTCAACATGTTTGGTACAATGGTGTTGTACTGAGTTATTAGAAAGATAGATAACACTGATATTATCACAGTAGACAAGAGTGGCCTAACATAGTAGGCAATGTAACTCAAGACGTAGGTTACGAAGTGAACAAGACTCAACAACTACTTCTTCTATTCCTAGACATTGGTGCAATTTAGTTTCATTCTCCTCCTATCCCTCTTCTCACAAAGTATTCTTCGTTGCTCCTTCTTTTGCTATTAAAGAACCAATTTCCTACACAGGAGCTTCTTCTCAACTTGATTATGGAAAAAGAAATCCAAATTTTCATTGACAATCACACTTGGGATCTAGTCCCTTACCTTTCGACAAGAAAGTATAGGCAATAAATGGATGTATAAAGTAAAGTTGAATGCAGATGGCTCTATTGAAAGATGTAACACCAAATCGGTAGCCAAGGGGTAAAATACTAAAATCAAAGATATGGCATAGACTATGACGAGATTCTCTCATGTAGTTAAAATACCAACTATTAGGTGCATTATTACCTTAACAACTCACAAAAAATGGCCTATATACCAATTAGATGTCAACAATGCTTTTCTCCATGGAGATTTGCATAAAGAGGTGTACATGAAGGTCACTGTTGGTTTTCCCAACCCTCATAATTATGTTTGTAGGTTGAAAAAGTCTCTTTATGTCTTAAGCAAGATTCTAGGCAATTGTTTGCCAAGCTTGTCTCTAAACTCACTGTCCAAGGCTTCATCTAGTCTAAAAATGACTATAGCCTCCTTATTAAGAATATTGAGGTTCATATTACTATAGTTGTTGTATATGTTGATGACATTATACTTACAGGGATCATCACTGCTTTAAAACATATTCACTCCACCTTCAACATCAATGATTTGGGGCTACTTCATTATTTCCTAGGTATTGAAGTAGGATATATATGTTCCTGAAAATGTACTACTCAGTCAGAAGAAATTTATTAGAGAATTACTTGCTGATTGTAGTCTTGATCTTTCTAGATAAGCTACAACTCCCTTTCCTCTCAATACAAAGCTATAAGCTACTAATGGGGATCTTCTTCCTGATCTAGAGACCTATAGATCTCTAGTCGTTGGTAAACTCAACTTCTTGACCAATACTAGGCCTGATTTAGCATATATTGTTTAGTCAATCACCAGTTCATGCAAGCGCGCACCTAAGACTTCTCATTTACAAGCATTGATCACATTCTAGGATATCTTAACAACACACACGGTCAAGGCATTATATTGATTGGCAATGATTCCTTAACTCTACAAGCATTCTCAGATTGGGCCGTTTGTAGTGATACAAGGAAATCCATTATTGGTTACATTCTATTATTTGGCAAATCTCCTATATCATGAAAATCTAAGAAGCAAGGAACAATTAGCAAGTCTTCATCAGAGGCTGAATATAGAGCAATGGCAGCAGTTGTTGCTGAGGTCACATGGGTAGTAAGGCTGCTTGAGGAGTTAAGAGCTTCTAATCTCAAACCTGTCACTCTTTTTTGTTATAATCAGAGTGCATTCTACATTGCCAGGAACCTAGTGTTTCATGAAAGAACAAAACATATTGACATTGACTGTCATTTTACAATGGATAAGGTGTTAGAAGGTCTTCTTCAACTGTCTTATCTTCTTACAACTTCTTAATTGGTAGATGTTTTAACCAAGACTTGTCTTCTCCTCATTTCAAATTCCTTTTGTCCAAGTTAGGATTGGTTGATCTTACTTCACACCCACCTCCCAACTTTTGTGTGTAGGGTAGGGGGGGGGGGTTATTCGAACTATGGTTCTTAGTCCTACCCGATCCTACACCCGATCTACTAATAATTAACTACTTGTTAGTTAGAAGTTTGTTACTTAAGTTTGTCAGTGAGAAGCAAGCATAGTTTGTTATTCTTACATCTCCCATCTCTGCATAAATACTAGTCCTCTCTTCAATTTTAAAATTAATTAATTCATTGTTCACAAATTATCACAACAAAAGACGCTCAATATTGCGAAATAATGTTAAAATCTCTTCTATTAGGTGTGTTTTCACAAAGTGAGAACAAAGGTTTTTGTGTTTTCACAAAGTGAGAACAAAAGTTTTTCTCTTTCATCAAATCACTATTCATGATCTAAGTTGTCTAATCAGTGGGGTTCATTCATGAGGTGTAACACCAATAGAGCAATTGCACATTGGAGTTATTTGTTTGGTAATTGAATCAGCAAAGGGAAGACACACTACAAAGATATAATATTATGTGTTTAGACTCATATTAGTTATATACATGAAATTCTGATTATGATTTTAATTTTAATCCGCTGCTTAATTATTGCTTATAAAACCTAACATAAACAAGGTTGTTTTTGTAACTTGTGCTATCAAGATTCAGATAAACTAATTGAAGGTTACTTGAAAGCCAAGAATTTAGCTTACACATGAAAACATAACCTTGAATGTCGTGAATGTGCAAATCCATTAAAATTGAAATCCAATAGTCCATATACGTAAAAAATTCATCAATAGATTCCTGCATGAGTTCCATAGTGTGTCCCTGTAACAAAGACTAATTATTTTAACTAAACTAGCTACTATACGTAACCCAGCTAGGAGAAACAGAATGAAAATTTAGCATTACATAATCTCTAATTGGAAGGCTGCTATTTGGTGATAAATGGAACTTTTGACCTATAAGAGGTTATACAAGGGCTTGATCATGCATCTTACCTTCTTTGTGCCTAAAAAATTTATTTACATCAAATAATATCTGTATCTTCACACCAATAGGATCTTCTCTGATCTAATATCAAAAATTGGTAAATGGTTAATCCCCCTTTAAAGCAATTCACCTCGAACAAACAATCGCGCCCCAAAAGAAATCTTTCAAGAGGAACTCCTTCAATTTCCCTATACACCTATCCTTGGCCACTTGTGGGCACTCCGAAAAATCAGACCATTTCCAGCAACTTGATGTCTCCTGTCGAATTTGCAGCTACCAGCATTGATGATTGCCCACGCCAACAGACAGAGGAGATGAACTGTGAACCATCATCGGTTTCATTACCCGAAAGTGGATCGACACTGTTAAACTTGAACGATAGAGCTGGCATTGGGAAAGCTTTGTGATAGATGACAACCTGTTCATTAGGCCCCAAAAACCAGCGTCAGCAGAGTACATGATTCAATAGCCCAGTCAGTACCTGAGAATTTAGCTATGGCTATATTTCGGATGAATCTGACAGATAACTATTACTCATCTATACATGATCACCAGAATCAGGCCATCAAGGAATACAAAATATAGGTGAACTTCCACCAGCAGCCTCACGTTTCTAATATTTCCAAACTCATTTTCATTTTCCAACATCTTCACTCATATAGGGCTTGATAAATAAATTTCATAATTCATTTCGGATTCCTAAAATGTTCGTCCACTACTAAAATGACGATATAAGAAAACAGGGGTAATACATCATTATTTCATTACATAATTAAGAAGCTAATAGATGTTCCGATCCGAAAGTAAATAAACAAAGAAAACAATAGATGTTTATCGAGCCATTGGAACATCCTTATAGCAATACTAGGCATCTAACTACCTAAATTTATTTAGGAGTGAAGACATGTCTATTTTGCCATATGAAAACATAGGAGAAAGAACTCTTATATTGCCAAAATATAAAAATGCGAAAACATCTATTTTTTTTTCTAAGTTCCACCATCAATAGTTTAGTCTTTTGCTTTTTTCTGAAATCAACCATTACTAAGTAAACTTTAGGAAACAATAATGTCAACTGATAAACATAACTAATGAAACTTACTATAACTTATATAAATTCCCCTCAAAAAAACTAAGTTATATAACTAGTTTTGATAGGTATACCTCAAATAAAGCCAGTCTTAGGCAAAAGAATCTACCAAATTGCCAAGAAATAAAGAATAAATTTCTATTTTTATTTTTTTAACTTCCACCACTAGTAAGTTTTAGTCTCCTACTGATGTCCAAACAATCAAATGTCGGGATTTAGCATTTTGTGGAAATACTAGCTTCCCTGAAAGCTCTGTAAAGGAGCAATTTCTATTATCCCCAAAACTGAAACAATTATCCGTAGAATCTATCCAATTAAGCTTTACCTCATTTGTTTCGGAACCAGTGGCAATGTAACCATCTGATACGGAAAGACCTACGAAGTTCTGAAAAACAAAAAAAAAAAGCATTAGCAGCAGAGAGGAAACACAAGCCATTAGCCAACAGAACAGAAGTTCCAATAACAAGCCATATGCAGATCTACATCTATGGCATTTTGTTCTTTTGTATTCATAGAGGGAGGAATTATTATTGAGGCAGGTCAGGATGTCTCCCATATTCATGTACAAAAGACATCTTTAGTTCATTATGATTTTTCTCCTGGATATCTACTTTTATGTCCGGTGAAGGGAATATCATACTTCTTATGATATAAAGATATAATATGCTAGTTTTATTTTTTCTAAAGAGAATTTAATTTGATAGATAATCATCTCCAATGTTGCCAATGAATACTTGGCACTATATTTGGGCGGAGTGGCATCCAAACAAGGCAAACATAATAGGACTCCTTTCAAGTTGCTGATTAGCACACCTTCACCATTTTGGCCATATCTCCTGATTGGCTATTTGTTTCGCTACGACACCAATTTGACGTTTTCCCAATCATTTTCCATGTCAAAAAGACAAGATTCCAAAAGAATTAACATACTTCCCCGTTTTATAATAACATACCCCCATTGGCACATTATTATAATCCCATGTAAAGAGGAGAGAAAAAAATATTAATAAAAAGTAGAACTCATGTAATAGGAAAGAGATAGAGACAAGATATTACCAAATAAGGAAATGTTGCAATTAATATGAAACTTCCAAATAAGGGAAATGTTGTTAAAAAAGAACGGAGGAAGTATAATTCAGACACATAGCATAAAGATCATTAAGAAAAAAGATATTATCAGTTCATCTCTGATTGTTCCTTATCGGAGAAGCTAAAATATTCAATATTGAACCAATTTTCAGCACGGAATGGACAAAATTGTGTCTGAGTCTCCGTTTGGTTGGATGGAAAACAATTTCAACAGAAAATGATTTTCCATAGTAAAATATTTCCCAGGGGTTTGTTTAGTTCTTTCCATGCAAAGTTAGAGAGAATAGAAGAATGAAATGGAACATGAGGACGGATGGGAGATAGGAAAGAGGACGGTAAGGAACAAGGAGAAATATGCGGCACCTCTTCGTTGAAATTATAATAGAAATGAAAAAGGGGAAAGACGAACATATTTCATTCCAAATTGTGAAGTACATTGAAAGCTTTTAAATAGGCTAACGCATCCAACAACACTAACCTAATAACAAAAAACATGACTAGATACTAGAGGACATGATCCACAACTATTCTCCATTGATAAGAAACTAATTAACACATGGTCTTTTAATCTAATTAACATATGGTCTTTTTTAATCTAAAACCACCTAGTAACTTAATGCTAGAAATTAGGAACTACTCCCTCTGTCGTCCCCGAGAAAGCTCCCCCCCGAAAGATCTGAACACTTGTTAGGACACATAATTTTAAGGTGATGAATTTGTCTTGTAAGAGACCGCCTACTTTTAAATTAATATTAGGTAACGGTAAGCCCAATATTAAAAAGAGAATTAGCCCAACAGTGACTAAGTTAATTTCTTTCGGTGACTAGTTTAACCCATTTAGTGACTAGGTCTACTTTTATATTAAAATTAGACCGTCTCTTTTAATAATTTTTATAAGGTGATAAATTGTAGTGTGGTTATCAAATGTTATATTATTTAAAAAGTAGATGTGATAGAAGTTAGAGTACTTTTTTTTTTAAGGATATAGAAAGTTGGGAAACTTTTTATTGATAAAATGTAGAGTGTGGATTAAAGGAGTGTAAAAGAAATAATATTAATAGTGAGACCATGTCAAAAATGTAGTATTCAAACTAATTTGGGACAAACATAAAAATAAAGTGTTCAAATTATTCTCGGACGAAGGGAGTAATTAACTATAATAATTTTTGAAGCATATTCCAACAGGATTGTGATGGCTCCAAGAACGGGATCAGTTAACCTCATGTTGGAAGTCCAAAGAGGGCCCAACGAGGATGTTATGACCTATCCAAATTACAAGATTAAAGGTGTCTCACATGTGAGGGGGAGTGTTAAGAGTATAACTCACATGTGAGTTAGGAAATAGTTACCCCACATTGAAGAATTAGAGAGACAATGACTAACATATAGATTGGTGGATTACTCCACCTATTAACAATTTATTTTAGGATGAAAGCCTTGCTGATACACATTATCAACAACCTTCATTCGAGCAATCACTTCTCTCCATACGCCTTTGTGAAGCACATCTCTTCACCATAATTACCTTCATGTTTATTTTACTCATAGATTGGAAGATGGCCTGCAATGGCTTACTTCCTATTCTCTCTCTTCGGTATCTAATCCGGCGCTGATACCATGTTGAAATTATGATAGAAATGAGAGAGGGAAAAGAAGAACAAATTTCATTCCAACTTGTAAAGTACATTAGAAGCCTTTAAATAGGCTAAAGCATCCAACATCACTAACCTAAGTACAAGGAACATGACTAGGTAGTGGAGGACATGACCCACTACTATTCTCCATAAAATCATAAATAACTAATTAACACTTTTTTTTAGTCTAAAACCACCTAGTAACTTAATTCTACAAATTAGGAACTAATTAACTACAATAATTTTTGAAGCATATTCCAACACTCTCCCTTCGGGGGGAAGGAAGCTGTTTCACCCTTACGAAAACTATTTTTTACCTTTTACAAATCAAACAAAGGAAAATGAAAAGAGCACTTTTTTTAGAAAATGTTTTCGAGCCAACCACTCTCTTACTCAAGTAGCATGCCATTACGTGCCTTGCCTCTAGACTTCAGAAGGCTTTTCTTCTTCCCTTTCATTCGTGTGAGTAAGACCGGGAGGGGTTGGGGGTACTCGGGAATGTATCACTTAGAATTTGCAAGGGTAAGGCTACAAACATCCAAGCCCCTTCCCTCAATGCCCTACCACAAAGAGGAATTCTATGATCCAGTATCTACAACACTGTAATTTTCTGTTTCCTCTTTTTTTTTTTTTAAGTTCAGAAGCTACATACTCCAAACAGATTATGCAATAGAAACCTAAGCAAAATAGAAGCACAAATACATAGTTTGGAAAGAAGAGCACAAATACAGTTATTGACAAGGTAAAAGCATCCAACAGTAACAACACATAGGTGCCTGTATGTCTCTGATCAGTTTGAAACTCCAGTAAGAACATAAGTGCAACTATAGCATACTCTGGAGATTATAGTTCCTCCGCTTCACAAAGAATGCAATACTTGAGTTTTGACGGTCTCCAATGCACAACTTTGACTATAAATATCTTCAATTACGTATTAAGAGAAATTATCAGAAAATTATATTTTTAAAGTACACATTAACATGAATTTAACACCAC
Source organism: Beta vulgaris subsp. vulgaris (assembly GCF_026745355.1). Lineage (NCBI taxonomy): Eukaryota > Viridiplantae > Streptophyta > Magnoliopsida > Caryophyllales > Amaranthaceae > Beta > Beta vulgaris. The sequence goes on along the minus strand of NC_079205.1, from coordinate 11,456,678 downwards.
ACGACAATGTTACTATTTATATAGTGGTGGGAATTCGTGGTCAAAGTCCTAAAGTTTGACTCTGAAAATGCAAGTGTTACATTCTTTTTGGAGCGGAGGAAGTATTAAGTTAATACATACCTTCATATTTGAGTGTCCAGTAAATGACTGAAGAGGGCCCTCAACAACCCGAGATGCACACGATGATAAATCCCAAAGCTTCAGTGTACTATCTGTTGATGCAGATACCAGATTGGTGGAATCCACAAACTTGATGTAGCTTACTGTCTTGTTGTGCCCAATCAACGTGCATAACGGTACTCTAGGATTCCGCAGATCATAGTAGTATATTCTATGGTCTGCGGAACCAAACGCAAGAGAACGACCAGAATCCATCGGAAACTGAACACAGCAGACATTGGCTTTTGTTTTGATGGTACCGATGCTTGCTCCCTGCAGCAACAACCCATGTGAGAGAAACACATATCACAACCCCAGAACATTAATCCGTTTAGCAACAGTAATTAGATAACAACAGTACGTTTAGTGTCAAAGCTGACATCCACCAAATGCAGAAATAGAATTGCCTGATTGATACTCCAGAGCTTAACTGAACCATCATCGCTTCCACTTGCCAATAGTGTTGGATCGGCTGACGAGAAATCAACAGACCAGACCCGCCTGTCATGTTCTTTGAGTTCCATAAACACTTGGCTTCTCGCAGCATCCCATACCTGCCAATGTAAAAAAGAAGTAAGCATTAAAGTACCAGAAATTTCACATTATGCTCACAGCATCAACGACCCACCTGCACTACGCCTTCAAAATTACTCGATGCAATCTGGCTTTTGATATAGCTATTCCAACAGATGCTGCTAAGTTTTGAACGACAAGCCATTTCAACAACCGGATAATGGATATCACGATCTCCGCTGAGGATGGCATCACACTCAAATACTTTAATCTTCTTATTAACCCCAGCTGTTGCAAAAAACTCTCCATCACGATCAAAACTGACAGAACAAACCAGGTTGGAAGAATTTAAGAGATCCCCTTGCTTCAAATCTGCTTTAACATTCATTTTAGTAAAAGACAGATACTTGCATAAACCATCAAGAAAAGGGCTAATCCATCCACTTTCCCCATTGTTGTTCCTATGCTCCTTTGATAGTGAAACACTAGAACTTTTTTCAGTTAAAACTACAGATCCTCTACTATTGCTGCTAAGCTGAGAATGGCCTCCCACTGGCTTCCCTGACAGCTTTGCTGGCCTGTGCCTTGTCAAAAGATAGGCTGACTCAAGTTTCTTAAAGTTGTTTACCAATCGTGAGTTCTTCAGAAGCAAACTTTCCTGATCATGACTTTCACTTTGTTCAAAACTATACTTCACAACATCATGTATTTGAGTTCCTTGCCTGTTATGATCTGTTGCGTTCAAATTCCTTACTGTTTCATGATCAACGGTATTTAGTGGAGGGAAATCTGTTGCTGACCGGCGAATCCGCTCCGGGCCTGAGAAAGTGCCTCCTTTCTCCTTTAAAGCTTTTTGTTTATTCAGAATTTCCTCAATATCAGAAGACAAAAAGGAAACCGTATTATGCAACTTATTAGCAGCATCCTGTTTCCCCTGTCTCATCAGTACAAGGAACTCAAGTAACAATTCTTGTTCCTCTATCTTCTCTCTGAGTTCTATTGCAGCTTCACGTTCATCAATGTCATTCCTAGGTTCATTAAGGAAATCACTTTGCAGCAGCTCACTGATATTGGCATAAAGGGAGAGATTGATCATTAAAATGTCACAAGGAGAAACTATTATTACACTTCTACAAAGGATTTCTCTCTACTCTCGGCCATTCTTCCAAAGCTTGTATGCAATGAACTGCCATTGATTTCTTGATTATTGTTCAAATCATTGCATAGACTCGTTCCACAAACATAAAGCAATTAGGTAATCATATAAAGCAACATCTTGTTTAACAAGCCCTATTATGTTCAAGCAGTAAAGGTAGAGAAGTAGAAGGTAATCAAAATGAAAGCATAAAATTTGAATTTGACAAATTTATCACCAAACATAGATTGAAAACTTTTAACATTACTAGGCACTTTTATGTGACACACCTTCATGTTTAGCATAATTGCATGATGACAACCTAAACTTTCTAATATGAGGAATCAGGGGTTAGGCACAGGTTCATCAATCAGAATATACAAAAACAGCAAAATGATGCTGGGCAGTGAGCATCCATTTTGCAAATAACCACTTTATTACAACAAAAACATTGTGGCAATGATACTTTTAGAAATTGAAATAATATTAAAATTGCCGTGTTAGTTGGCTAAAGAATTTACTGTCTTATAACCACGAAGGTGATAATGTATTTAAGATATCCATGTCTATTCTTGCCAGAATCTTGAAAAACCTTCTAAAAAACGACAACCACATAAGAAAATAATGGAAAAAAGCAAGGCTCCTCGATGAAATTTTCCCCTGGGTTAATGTTAATCCATTCTAAGATGCAGTCTTATCTTCCTTCAGATTGCAGGTTTGCTAACAGAATACAGATTTAGTCTGTTCAAGTTGCCAACTAAGACAAAGCACAATAAGTTTGAAATATAATATTTGAGCAGTAGCACTTACCTTGTTTTTGGCCGACTACAAGGGTCTGGATGCAACAACCATAAACAAAATGAAGCTTCTTTAGGCCATTTCAGCAAAAGTTGTGGAGGAAGAACTCGATGTCGTAAACTAGACATAGTTCCACTTTTTTCTTCAATGGAGCTAAAGGTGCAAAATAACTGTTTCACCAAATATTTTCAACATTAGATTTACTTCCTGCTTGGTCTTGTAATATACTCCATTTAGAAATACTAGTCGCATTCCCTAATATAAGATGTCCCGTAATTGTTGTCACCTTTCCTATAAAGTAATCATTTATGATTGGGCTTCCCACTATCATTAAAAAGAGTGTCGTGGAGAGCATGGAAGCAATCAACTATTATAATGGGTCTTTAGGAAAATCATGCATCTCTTTATTATGAGGGCTTAAAACAATGTGACAACTATATCTGGATGGTATTATCTACAATTTTTATAAGCTAAGAGGTAAAGCAAGGAGAACTAGACAAATTGAAAACCTTCCCCAGTGAACATAATATAGCAGCAAAAACTTAAGGCAACGAAGATTCTTATGAATGCAATGACTATATCAAGTTTACGGACCTCAAATAGAAGAACACCTAAATGATAAACATCTGAAGCACAGGAACATGGGGAACCTGCAATCTCCTCTGGACTAGTATACCAACTTGTCTCCATTACCAAAAGTTCTTTCATTGGGAAAGACTGCTTTTCTCCAGCCTTCCTGCAGCTTCGATTTTCCTTAGTTTCACACCAAGCTCTCTCCTCTGCGGAAGCTAAATTCATTGCCTGGATCACATGAGACTTTGAGCCACTGCTTTCTGGTATCCGTTGGGTTTCTTTATGGCCCGGTTTGCTTCTCTGCTCAAGTAGATCATGTGGTAAGGAAGAACATGGCTGTTTAGTCTCCATATTCTGACCATCAAATCCATCCTCCAAAGAATCTGATCCAGAATCTGAGCAAGACGCGGACTCAATGAAGGATACATGGTTGAAGGAAGACATTATGAAGCAGGAAGGCCGTATATTATTTAGAACAATTCCCTGAGAATGTGCGCTGCTAACAATTTCAACAATCTGTCTAAATATATGCAACGACTCAATCACATCAACACTGCGTTCTGGATTGTCCAGCCACTGTCTCAAGCTGACATCTTCCCATTCTATACTACGAAGTACAGGATCCATCGCTACCTCATCCTCTGAAACACCAGAAGCACCAAGCTGTTTCCTGAGATGGTCACTTGGAGCTTGCCCAAGAGCATCTCTTACCTTCCGGCCACTCCCAAAAGCTGAATTGCGCGATGCATCTGTTGATAAGCTACGTCTACTCACATGGAGCAGCCTCAGATTCCTTTCTGAAGATGCAGAAGTATTTAATCCTCTCGAACCAGATGACTTCCGCCAACCAGTATCAGATGAACCTTCCATTATCACCGAGCAATCATCACACCAAGCGCAGCACATAAACTTTCAGTAATAAACACATTTGCCTGAGGTCTACTGCACATCAGGTTTATCTGGAATACAACAGCACAAATAAAAATTGCTCCAGCTTTTGTCACCGTCTACCTATCAACAGTCGTCCTCTAAACCTCCAGCATCTTCTAATTTGAGCATCACGAAAATTTATAGCTTCAACTAACTTTGAGATTGTGTATGCCAGCTCAAGCATGTCAGTCTCTCAGCAAGTGGTTTGAGATTCAAAGCAATATATCTAAACCACAAGTATCTAATCTTATCAAACAGTATCTCCTTCCGTCCATCGACAGATTATAACAGATTCACAACAACAATGTTTACTTAAGGACAATGTTATATAAACCTGTTCTTCACAATTTCCTTGACAAATAAAAAAAAAACAAATATGAGAAAATCAAATATTAGCAAAGTAGAAAAACTAAAAACCAAACTACTTCCACAAGATAATGGACTACTTTGTGACAAAAAATCATATGAATTTGTAGAAAAATAAAACTAAAATGACATAAGTGGTCGCTTATGAACTATATATAAAGGTTCATGATGAAAAAAGGCATGCCAATTGAGGAACAAGTATCAAATGAAGCAAAACTCAAGACTAGCTGTGTTAGCTGCATCTGTTGGATTCTTTGACAATTCACATATGAGCAGAGTATTAAACAATTTATTTCTTCCCCTTCTACCATGAACATAAACTATAGCCAGTATGAAATAAGATAAGCTAAATCATTACAAAATTGACATTCCATTGAGACCCTTTCAAAAGAGTAACTTGCAAGTTGCAACCACAAGTTTTAGTACAACAACAACAGAATTTAACAATCTACAACTTCTACCAAGAAAACAACTTTGACCAACAAAACCTCTGATCTTTCACAGAATACCCATTTAAAGTATAAATTATAAACATGCAAATATCAAACCATAACAAAAAGATAATAACAACCCAGAAAAACCCATCATCATTCATACACATGGTAACTTACAAGTAGCACTCATATCATACTGCCACTTCACAGAGAGAAAGAAAGAGGAAGAGTGTGTGTGTTACCAGCAAGAAGAGAGGGGCATTAAGCTTAAGCTTAAGCTGAAGGTGAGAAGTTTGGGAAGCTAGAATGAGCGATCAAGCTGAAGAAGAAACTCCATACACAAATAAAAATAAAAACACCAACTTTTAGTGAAGCTGAGCTTCAGAAACAGCAAAGCACCACAACCTCATAAATTCCTTCTTCAGGGCCAACCCTTTTCCTCAGAAAAAGGTACCCAACCAAAATCTCTCCACATAAAACGTGGACCATATATTTTCCACACCACATAAACACATATAGGGAGTATTTTTTTTTATTCATATAAAAGTTCTACTCTATATTCAATTTTAGACTTGGCAAAATAAACCGACCTGATTGATCCAACCTAATGAGCCTTACAGATCCAGTGGACGGGGTGGGGCCTGTAACTCAAAGGAGTAGACTACGTGGCTACGAACCACAGTATTGTTGAGGGTTCGAATCCCTCTTCGCCCACAACCGACCCTTAAGGAAAGACCTTTACCATTTAGATCGTGCACGGATGTGGATCAAAATGGAAGAAGTCGAAATTAACCCAAAATTTGATATCACACGAACCGTTCTAAATCAAACTGAATTAGCTAGACTCGAAATTGAAACGGTTTGAAATGTTTTGATTTGAAAGTTAACTCAACATTATTGACTTTCACTTAGAAAGTGATAATGAAGTATAACTATAATATGTTTTTATTTTATTTTTTATTTAACATACTTTTAGTTTCATCTTTAATTGGTAATATAGGTATCATCAAAACTCAATCATTAAATGATCATTAATTTATTCATCATTTGTAGGCTACCATTTTTCGTAGGAGCTTTTGAATTTAGCAACTTTGACTTAACACGATATTCGGCCTGACCCGTTTCACCTTAAAACCCGACCCAGACCAAATTGATAAAAAAAACAAGACAAATTCTATATGACTTCAGATGAACATAATCCAGACAACATGATCGCCACCTCTAGAACTACAATCATAAACTAAGTCCTCCTAAGAGCTATCGGTCTCCAGTCCTAGTTTTCCTAAATTTTTCATGATTACCTCCTTTTATCTATTGAGCTTCTATGTCACACATATCTCTTATACTTCATATTAATAATACTCAATTTAATAAATATATAGAAAATTCTATTTATTATTTATAGAATCAACAACTCTTTTGTAAATATAATTTTGGAATTATGTTTATTAGAAAAAAATTTGAAAATTTGAAAACATGTTGTTCATAATCTAACGAAAAATAAATAATCATGATTTAATTAATAGTAAAATTTATGTATTGACAAAAATAAAAAAATGAAAAAAAAAAACAACTAAAAGACTTGGAGGTACGAGACAGAAAAGGAAGGAGAGATATACTAGGTGGTTATTTGGTATACATGAGAATTTAATTTCTATTGGAAGTTCTATTTTAAAGGAAGTGATTTTCCTTTTGTTAATCCTAGAAAATTGACTAATGTGTTTAGTTGACATCAAAGGAATTTGTAATTCCCATGAATTGTTGTGGGAATTTTGAATGACCAAAAGAGGCTAGATGAATAAATTCCCATGTTTTATGGGAATTTCAATTTCCTATATTTGTAAAAATTTCAATTTTTTAAGAATATTCATTGCCTCCATTTTTCTCATTTTTAGTGAACCAAACAATTATTTAATTTTAAAAAGTAGTTATGTATAACAAACAACCACTAAGAGTTAGGACTTGTGATATTAGAATTAAACCAAACAACCTCACCCTTACTAAGAGAGGCGGTGCTGGCGGCCTGTTTAGCGAGGCCGGATTCCTCCAATGTGAGCATCGAACGAGCCTGATAAAAGGGAGGAAGAGGGCTCGTCTGCCGAATGAAAGTGCCGACGGTATTATATGCCGGAGTCAATCCCGAAACCAACTGAAGAACGAGTCTGTCATTAGAAACGGTGGTGCCGACTTGTTTAAGTTGGTCCGATAATTCCTTCAAACGTTGACAGTAGGAAGATGCATTAGGAAAGTCTGCCATGGAGAGATGAGAGAACTCCTGTTCGAGAGCCACCGCGCGGGAATTTTTATTATCTTGAAATATGTCCCGGAGGCGGTTCCAGGCGGTCATGGCAGTGAGGTCCGGTTCAATGATGGTGTGAAGAAGGTCAGTGGAAATTGTAGAGTATATCCACTGAAGGACGGTTGCATCAAGTGTGGCCCATAACTCCTTCTCCTCGGCCGTGGACGGTGGAGTGTATTCGGCCGGCAGAATTATGTGCGGTAAAACACGATGAGATCGTGCGTGAACTTTAAAAAGTTCGGCCCACGTCCCGTATTGTACACGTTCCAGATCAAGGGTGATTGGGATGTTGTTTTTGATGTTGGATACGGCTAAGGCCGGATGGAATGACGAGCCTTTGGCCATGGTGAACGGACGTGGGGAAGGAGAGAGAGAGAGAGAGAGAGAGAGAGAGAGCGGAAGAAGATCGAAATTAGGCTGATACCATGAAAGAAGATTATTCCATAATCTTTTCCTTAACCCTCAAAGGGTTTAAATAACATACATAACAACTTCCTATAATCTAGGCTACGTATAAGGTAATACAAAGGAAACTAATCTATTGTTACCAAAGATACAGAGATGATAATATACAAACTATATTACATACTCTAACAAATAAAATACCTTCTCTCCTCATCTTCAGTATTTTATAGAAGTATTAGTTGATTAATTTATTCTAGAATCAAGATGATGTACGTGGCTTGATGTTATCCTTAAATGTAAGGTATGACACAGCATCAAAAATAGTAATATAGGCATATAGGCTATACTGCTATACTGCTATAGCAGCTCGGTCATGGTCCACCACTTGAATAATTGAATTTCTATATATATCTGTTTTGATGGTTAATTTGAACTTTTCCATTGGCTATTCTTCTACTCGCTCCATTACCCTTTTATTTGTTTGAGCACATTTGCCATGTATATGTAGCATGTCATAGGTTCCTACTTTCAACTGTCTTTGTGACTCATATCAATAAATATTTTTTTTGCCAAATATCAAAGGTTTGGCAAATTGGCATGCATTTCGATTTCAAAATCTCGACTTAACTACTTATTGTACTGTATCTATACAAATATATTAAAAGACGTACGAAAGAAAGCCTATGTGTCATGTGGCACTCTCCTCACATTTTCAATGCAAACGTTTTATGTCTGTGTACTCCTCACTTTAAAAAAATGTGTAAGTGCAAAGTATCGAACATGTGACTTTTGAAATGAAAAGTAAGAGTTTGAACATCAATACACTATGACTTTGTTGTCTAATATTTCAAATAAAATGTTATGAAGTCTTTTAATAAGTATAATTAACTAAAAAGACTTAAACAAGTATATACATCTCCAACACACTTTATTACGTAACTTACAAGAAAATATTGATATCATTTTATGTAAATTTTTCAATTTCTTAATGGATAATGATGTGTTTATTATTTATCGATTATTTACTCCAATCCCCTTAGTTTTGATAGTCGATTTGAGCTCTTTTGAGCTCGTTTCTTGTGGATTTGATGCGTTTGGAGTTCTTTTCGTGTGTTGCATGTTTTGATGCAGATTAGGCACTTGATGCCTTTATTTAAGTCGCGACATGGGAGTCCAATGGTCACACAATGTCCAAGGAGTATCCGGATGATTTGCACGAGCGATTCGGTTGGATTGCACAGAAAAATTGACTAGAAAACACATCCGCCCGGTCGATCGGGAGGTTTGGCACGACTGGGCGAGTCACGAAACTTAATCTGCCAGCATACTCACTTCGCCCGGCCAACCGGGCGACTAAATGGAGAAAATCACTTGCGCAATTTGCTTTTCTGTCGTAACTTTCAATCACCATCGCCCGACCAGGCAGTTTCTTGGGACGGGTTATTTTGCCTTTTTTAGCCGGTTTTGTAAAAAGTATAATAAGTTTTTAGTATTTTCGATTAGACTATCTTATTTTTCTACGTTTTTACAGCTAAACACTTAGTTTTTCTCTCTCTAGCTTTGTATGAATTTTTACCTTTGAAGATTATAGAGATCGTTGATTTCGTTTCCATTATTCCTCAATCATTCGGTATTCATATTTACTTTTCTTAATTTAATGAATTCTTTTACTTTGATTATGTTTATTGAGTTTATTATTATCATGACTGAGTAGTCTGTTTCTAGGGCTTAGAGAGGGAAGCCATGTTTATACCTTTTTTTATTGTGGTTTGATGTTCTTCGATATTTGGATTGAAGTAGAATAATTCATGTTGATTTGTTATGCTTGTTTAATTCATGTAATTGCGCAATACCAAGAGTTATGTTTAGCTAATAAGAATTAGAATCGAAAGATCGTATTCATTAGAGGCTTGTTACAATAGGTAGGTTTGATTATGTTGAGCGACCGTACTGGCATATGTTAATCTAAGAGTTGTTAATGCCTGACCAAGGATTAACGAGATACTCTATTTATTTGAACCACAATCCAAGTATTGTTGAACTATATTATAGTGATTAGATTGGTATAAGCATGGTGGACCGATCAATTTCCCTAGGTTTTTAATTATTTGATAAACTTATATCATTTTGTGTTCTAGTTTACTCTAGTTTAGTTATTAATTCTTCAATCAATTTTCTCTCTTGAAGTAGGTAAATATTGAGCATGAATCTGTAGAACTCTTCTCACTTTGGATCGACCCGTATTTGCCAGTTTCTACTAACCGTGCACTTGCGTATATTTTAAAACCCATCAGATAAAAAATTACAAAAAGTAGCAAAATTAATTATGAAATTTAAAAATAATAACATATTTGTTTGTTGTAACTGACCTGAGACATCACCCGGGCAAAAAAAACTAGTTTATAATCTATGTTAAGTCTTTAGTATTTGTGAAAGTTGTTGATGAAATAGCGTAGCCTATTAAAGAGGAGATATTAGTTAAAATAGGATTGCTAGTTCCCTGAAGGGTTTCTTATTGAGAGAGTTTTTTTTTTTTCCTTTATAGTTTCTCCTTGGTAGAGTTTTTACTAACATTTATTGCTACATTTTTTCTACTTTTTTGAAGGTCTTTCCTTCATTGGTTACCTTTTCTTCTCTTCTTTTATTTTCATCTCTTTTCTTTTTGGCCTCAATTATGAAAAGATGTAGGGGCTTCCACTTAGGGGTATTAATGAGTCTGACATGTTCGAGAATAGTTCGGGATCGAATCAGTCAAAGCACGACTCATGGTGCTCGACTCGGATTCGAATTTGGCTCGAGACTTTAACGAGTCGAGCTGAGTTAGGTAACGCGCAAGCTCGAAAGCTCATGAACAGGCTCAATTATATACTTTTATATATAAAAATAATATATTTATATATACATAAATATATTAACCTAGATATCACACAATAATAAGTTAATAATTTCATTGTTTAAAAGAAAAACTATAAATCTCAAATATTAAAAACGAAAAAACAAAGAAAACATATAAAAACTAGGGGTGATAAAGAGCCAAGCATGTTCGTCGTGAACAGTTCGAGCTCGACTCGTTTAAATTTGGTCAAAGCTCGGCTCTTTAGGCTTCAAGCTCAGCTCGAGCTCAAATTAACTTAATGGGACACAAGACGAGCATACCACAATTCGGGCTCGGCTCGACCGATAAGCAGCCATACTTCCACTGGTGTTCATACCAGTGATAAGCCCCAAAAATTCCTTTGATTGTTTTCAATAAATATATCTCATCCTTGAGATTGTATTTATTCTAGTGTATTCAATTTCTTTTTTTGTTCATCTGACGAAGGGGGGAGATCTAACACTCTATTCTTTGTAAGAATCTAGAAGACCATGGAAGTATTTTCACCCAAAAGACTATGCATGAGAGAAAATTAAGCTAAAACAGAGCGAACTCACATATTGTATTGCTTCGGATGAATTTTTTATTAAGGCTATTTTTAATCTAATCTGCTACATATGTATTTAGTTCTAAGGTGTTATGTACTTGTGTTGGAATTTTCGATTTTTCAGGAATCGATTGTAAGTGCTTTTGGGCTATCCCTTTTGAATGAAATCATTTTCCTTCCTATCAAAAAAAAAGAGGAGACATTAGTTGGGATAGTGGAAATTTGTGATCTTAGAAATTTTATGAGAAGTTAGGATTGACCGAAAATGACTTGGATTTAGTGCGTTATATGTAAAATTCGACTTATGGGAGCATAAACGCTTGGCAAAATGAAATGGAGGTATAGGATTTATATGAATGAGCAAAGTAGATAATACATTGCAGAGGCGTTCATTAATATTATTGGGCCCAAGGCAAAGTTTTAAAAAATAGTCTCTGACGCACGGAGATATAAGGAGAATTGGAATTTTTTCCTTGGATAATGCAAAATTGGGTTTTAATTCCCAAAATATGCCCAAAAAAACTAAAATTCCCTGCGTACCGTCCACGTAGGACGGCACGCGAGAATTTTTTTTTTTAGTAAAACCGCTACTTGCAGTAGCGGTTTACAAGTGCGGAGAATTTTTTTTTTTTTCAACTTAGGTAAAACCGCTACTCGGAGTAGCGGTTTACAAAAAAAAAAAAAAAAAAAAAAAATTTTTTTTTTTTTTTTTTTTTTTTTTTTGTAAACCGCTACTCCGAGTAGCGGTTTATTATGAAAACTGATATATGCTTACCATATTTTGCGCAGGTAAACCGCTACTCAGAGTAGCGGTTTATATTTATAAACCGCTACTCCGAGTAGCGGTTTATATTTATAAACCGCTACTCCGAGTAGCGGTTTATATTTATAAACCGCTACTCCGAGTAGCGGTTTATATTTATAAACCGCTACTCCGAGTAGCGGTTTATATTTATAAACCGCTACTCCGAGTAGCGGTTTATTTTAAAATTAAACTGCTACTTTGAGTAGCGGTTTCTGTGGGTTAAAATTATATAATACTAGTTTTTTATGCATGCAATGCGTGCGTCGATTGTTTGGGTATATTCTTAATAAATTTTATCAAAATATAATTATAGAAGTATGATTAATGACTATTGTCATACAAACTACTGTAATCTATAAAGTTTCTAGAAATTGAGATAAACATTTAGATGTAAAGTTTTGTAGTCAAATTAAATATGTAATTTTTTTATTGAATAACCATTTTTCTCATTATGGCAAGTCACGTTGTTAATGCTTATTTAGTTTATTATTGGAATTTTGGACCCATCTTTAAATTAGGAAAGGATATAATTATACAAAATCTAAATATTCAATTAAATATATATATTTAGCCAATGATAAAAAATACATTTTATTAGGAGACACCATAGCTCCCCCTTGGCTTATATAATAGAGATATTACGGTTTTTTCACATGGTGTGGCTGTGAAATTTAATTTTAAAATTCATGCAAAACCCCCTATAGTTTCAAAAATACACCCGGTACTATTACTATTTAAATAAAATACCCTTAATAACTAATGATGTCCAATTTCCATTAGTTTGAGAGAGTTAATTACAATCTATCATCTCTTCCTCTTTCTTTCTTTTACCCCAATTCTACATCTCTCTCATGGGCCACCTACCCTACACCACCACCCACCACTGCACCACACCCCTCCTCTTCTTCGTTGCATCCTCTCTCTCTCCTTTCGTGCTCCCTCTCTTTCTCCTTCTGCTCTGTCCCCTTCAAACACTCCTCTTCACTATCTACTCCTCTGTCCCTCTATATCTTGCTACACCCTCGCTCGGCCCGCTGTGCGGCCACACAACCACTTTCCGCCGCATCCCATGCTAACCGTCGCCACACTTCTGCGAAATCCATCCAAGAACCATGGCCGATGAAGACAAAGATCCCCCTCCCCTCGAAAAATCTCCCCATCCACTGACAAACTAGACAAGTCTAGTTTTTTTTCGAGGGGAAGGGGTGAATTTCGAGGGGTGGGGGAGGTTTTCAAGGGTTTTTCGGGGAGGGGGGGTTGGTTCTATGAAGGCAATCTGGCTGTAGTGGTGGGTCGGGGGTGATTCTGCTACGGCAATAATGGCGGGGTAAGGGTGGGCCCGGTGGGACCAAAGAACTTTCAATAACTTTATATCCTTGTTTCTAGTACTACGCACTTTGCTATCTAGGATCTTAATCGGTCTTTCTTCATAGGTTAAGGTCTCATCCAATTCGATAGATTCAGGCTGCAACACATGAGAAGAATCTGCAATATACTTCCTCAATTGTGACACATGAAAGACATTATGTACCTTGCTTAACTCATTAGGTAACTCTAAACGATAAGCCACCTTGCCAACCCTAGTCAAAATTTTATAGGGTCCAATGTATTTTGGGCTTAGCTTTCCTCTCTTTCCAAACCTCATTACCCCTTTTGTCGGAGAAACTTTGAGTAAGACGCTTTCTCCAACCTCGTACTCCTCATGCCTCCTCTTCAAATCGGCATAGCTTTTCTGTCGATCTTGGCGGCTCGTATCTTTTCCTGAATTAACCTGACTTGCTTCACGGTGTCCTCGATAAACTCTGGCCCAAGTACAATCGTTTCACTTATATCATTCCAACATATCGGGCTTCGACATTTTCGACCATACAAAGCTTCAAACGGTGCCATTCCAATACTTGCATGATGACTGTTGTTGTAGGAGAATTCAATCAAATCCAAGTAATCTTCCATGATCCTTGATACTCCATTACACAAGATCTTAACATGTCTTCCAATGTCTGAATAGTTCTCTCAGTATTCCCATCAGTAGCTGGGTGAAAAGCGGTACTCATCAGTAGCTTGGTCCCCATTGCTTTTTGCACACTTTGCCAAAAGTTCGATAAGAACCTAGAATCTCGATCAGAGATGATGTCCTTTGGTACTCCATGATACTTCACTACGAACTTCACATAGGCTATAGCCAATTGATCCATCGACCAAGTATTCTTATTGGTATAAAAACTGCGGTCTTAGTCAAACGGTCCACTACCACCCAAATAGTATCATTTCCTTTCTTACTTTTGGACAAGGCTCCCACAAAATCCATTGAGATAGAGTCCCATTTCCAGCTAGGCACTTCCAAAGGTTGGACCATTCCTTGAGGTCTCTTATGTTCAATCTTTACCTTTTGACAAGTAAGACACTTAGCCACAAATTCAGCAACTTCTTTCTTCATGTTTGACCACCAAAAAGTCTTCTTCAAATCCTTATACAACTTATCTCCCCCTGGATGCATTGAGTATGGTGAGTTGTGAGCTTCCTCCATCAATTTCTGCTTAAGATCCCCTTGATTCTGAGGCACACACCATCTTCCTTTGAATCTCACACTGCCATCATCAAATATTTTGAAGTACTAGCTTGGTCCTCTTGAATTTTCTTCTTAATTTTCTCCAATTTATCATCCCCAGCTTGACTTTCCCTGATCTCATCAAGAATAGAAGGTTGGATCGCTATGGCACCTAGTAGTTCTTCTACGCTTCCTAGCTCCATGACTTCCAAGTTCATCTTCTGAAACTCCATACATAACTGATCTGGCAATATTATTGCATTAATCGAATGACTAGTCTTCCTACTCAAAGCATCAGCCACAACGTTAGCCTTCCCTTCATGATACTGGATATCCAAGTCATAATCCTTAATGAGTTCTAACCATCTCCTTTGCCTCATGTTCAACTCCTTTTGAGTAAATATGTACTTCAAGCTCTTATGATCTGTATAAATCTTACAAGTTACTCCATATAAATAGTGTCTCCAAATCTTCAAGGCGAAAACAATGGCAGCTAATTCTAAATCATGAGTTGGATAATTCACCTCATAAGGTTTCAATTGCCTCGAAGCATAAGCAATCACCTTTCGATTTTGCATCAGTCACACCCTAAGCCATATTTCGATGCATCACTATAAACCTCATATTGTTGACCTTCATCTGGCAATGCTAAAACTGGTGCTGAAGTTAACTGTTCTTCAAGTTCTGAAATGCCTCCTCACACTCTGAACTCCAAATAAATTTACACTCCTTTTTCATCAAGTTAATCATAGGCCTCGAAATCCTAGAGAAGTCCTTCACAAATCTTCGGCAATATCCGGCCAATCCCAAGAAACTCCTTATATCAGATACACTCTTCGGAGTAGGCCATTCAGTAACAGCTCGAATCTTAGCGGGATCCACTGAAACACCCTCTTTCGAGATCACATGGCCCAAAAATGCAACTTCCTCCAACCAAAACTCACATTTAGAAAGCTTAGCATATAACTGATGCTCTCTCAACTTTGACAAAACTTGTCTTAAATGCTCCTCATGTGCCTCCCTATCCTTAGAGTAAACCAGAATGTCGTCGATGAAAACAACAACAAATTTATCCAAGAACGTTCTGAAAGTTCTATGCATCAAATCCATGAAAATGCAGGTGCATTAGTCAAACCAAAAGGCATCACCGTGAACTCATAATGTCCATAGCGAGTCCTAAAGGCTGTCCTTGCGATATCATTCTCCGCAATCCTTAATTGATGATAACCAGACCTCAGGTCTATTTTAGAAAAGATTCCAGCCCCCTTGAGTTGGTCAAACAAATCATCTATTCTCGGAAGTGGGTATTTGTTCTTGATAGTTACACTATTTAGTTCCCGATAGTCAATGCATAGCCTCAAACTCCCATCTTTCTTTTTCACAAACAGTACTGGTGCACCCATGGTGAAGAGCTTGGCCTGATGTAGCCTTTCTCCAACAGCTCATCCAGTTGGACTTTTAGTTCCTTCATTTCTGCAGGTGCCATTCGGTATGGGGCCTTAGAGATTGGTTCCTTTTCTGGGCACTAAGTCTATGGTGAAATCAAGATCTCTCACTGGTGGCATTCCTGGAATCTCGTCAGGAAAAACATCTGGAAACTCACTCACCACTGGTACCTTGCTAGGTTCAACCTCTTCCATTATTTCTTGAACACTACACATAAACAATGGGTACCCTTTCTTTATACAAGACTGTAGTTGCAAGGCAGAAATTATCCGTAGGCCCTTTTGTTTCCCTTCCCTCCTGTAAGTCACCCTAACCTTGTTTGGTCCGGTTAAAATTACTTTTTGAGCCTCACAATTGATATGACCCTTATATTTTCCAAGCCAATCCATCCCAAGGATGACATCTAGGTCTTTCATCTCATACTCAATCAAGTCAGACGGGAATTCTATTCCTGCTATAAGTAGAGGTACCTGCCTATACAACTTAGAACAATGCAATTCTTCTCCTGATGGTAATGCAAAACTGACAGAAATGTATTCGGACTGACTAGTCCTAGACGTTCACCTAGGGTCCTAGTCATGAATGAATGTGATGCTCCTGAATCAAATAGAACTTTAACAGGCATAGAATTAACAGAAAAAGTACCAGCTATCACATCAGATGTGGCCTCGGCCTCACGACCATTTATTGCAAAGATGCGCCCTTGGTCTGACTATTTCCATTCCCGTTTCCTGGCTTAGCACTCCCAGATTGTTGAGTAGGGTTTGACGGGTTAGAAGCTATGGTCTTGTTATCCTGGGAGGAATGGTGGTTTTCCTTCAGATTTCCAGTAACATTCATACTCACGATGACCTAGCTTTTGGCAATACCTACAAGTCACTGGCTTCCCTTCACAATCTTTTCCTGGGTGGTTCTTATTACACTTCTTACAATGGAACACCCTTTTGGGCCTCTCTCCGCCTGATTGATTCCTTGAAGTCTGATCATTGGTCCTAGCCCCAAGGTTTCTTCCATCTCTTCTTTCGCTTCCTCCCTTAAATTTTTCTCATTCCCCTGGTTCGGGTAGTTGCCATTCCCTTTCCTCTTTTCTCCTGAAGAGTTTCCCTCTAGTTCCTTCCCTCTAATCCCATACAAGTGGGCAGCTCTCCCAAAACCTCATCAAGGGTGCTAAAGGTGGCTCCTTCGAGCTTTCCTTGCAAAGATAGGGTCAAGCCTTGCTCAAATCTTTGAGCCTTAAGAGCCTCAGTGGGTACTACTTCAGGTGCAAATCTCATTAGCTCTATGAACTTACTGTAGTATTCTGAAATGGACATGGCCCCCATCCTAAGGTTAATGAACTCCATACTTTTCTACTTTCTTAAGTGTGTAGGGTAAAACTTGGTTCTTAATGCTTCTTTCAACTCGGTCCACCCAAAATTGCGCTCAATCGTCAAATCATTTTTCCTTTGGCTCCACCAAAGATCTGCTTCCTCCTTCAGATAATACACTGCGTTATTCAGCTTAAGCTCTTCTGGGCAGTTGATGGCATAAAAAAGCTTGTCGAATTCCCTAATCCAGTTTTCAAGACTAGCTGGGTCCTCTTTCCCATTGTAGTAAGGGGGTTTTGAAGCAGACACCCTCTTAAATACTTCTCCAAATGCATCTAATTCATTGGACTTCGGGGGTGGGGCGTTTGCAGCCTGGGATAAGGCAGCTGCTATTCTTCTCATGTGTTGCAGCCCGAATCTATCGAAATGGATGAGACCTTAACCTATGAGGAAAGACCGATTAAGATCCTAGATAGCAAAGTGCGTATTTTTAGGCATTTATTGAGATTATTAAAAAAAAAATTATCTTCAAAACTCATTTCAAACTATTTTAAAATCACATTGGAGGGAACCATTTGAGGGAAATATAGTTTGAATTTTAAAGGTTATTTTAGTAATTTTTAACAGTAGTTGCTCTTGTCATTATCTTATTTATTTAATTAGTTATTTAAACAAATATTTGATAAATAATTTTATAAAATCCAAAATTTATTTTTGGGTAATAAATTAGATTATACATTTTAGTATGTAATTTTCGGATTTTTTTTAAGTGTTTTGAAAAAAATCAATTTCTTTTAAATAAAACCGAAAACTTTAAATATTTAAAATATTTTGTTAAATCTTATAAAATCATATTTTTATGAGATTTATATTGAGTTAGATGGTATGGGATTTTAATTGATTTGGTAAGATTTAACAATCTCTTTAAAATCAAACAAAATTTATTTTAGGAAAGAATTTTTTAAAGGGAAGAGTTTTTATAAAAAACAAAAAAAAAAAAAAAAACAAAAAAATATTTTTGCTGCATTCTACAGCTGCTGCATGCAGCTTTGTAGGATGTTGCAAAATTTTTAAAGTTCTTTTGTTTTGTTTTTTTTTGTTTTTTTATAAAAACTCTTCCCTTTAAAAATTCTTTCCTAAAATCAATTTTGTTTGATTTTAAAGAGATTGTTAAATCTTACCAAATCAATTAAAATCCCATACTTTCTAACTCAATATAAACTATATAAAAATCTGATTTTATAAGATTTAACAAAATATTTTAAATATTTAAAGTTTTCGGTTTTATTTAAAAGAAATCGATTTTTTTCAAAAAACACTTAAAAAAAATCCGAAAATTACATACTAAAATGTATAATCTAATTTATTACCCAAAAATGAATTTTGGATTTTATAAAATTATTTATCAAATATTTGTTTAAATAACTAATTAAATAAATAAGATAATGACAAGAGCAACTACTGTTAAAAATTACTAAAATAACCTTTAAAATTCAAACTATATTTTCCTCCAAATGGTTCCCTCCAATGTGATTTTAAAATAGTTTGAAATGAGTTTTGAAGATAATTTTTTTTAATAATCTCAATAAATGCCTAAAAATACGGTGTATTACAGAACTGAACTGAACTGAACTGAATTGAATTGAATTGAACTGAACTGAAATGAATAGTGATATGTGAGAGTAAAAATATTGTCAAGAGCTGAACTGAATTGAACTGAATTGATCTGAACTGATCTGATCTTAACTGAACTAAACTGAATTGAATTGAACTGAACTGAATTGAACTGAACTGGACTGAAAATAAGCTAGGGAGAACAGGCCCTTAGGGCATGTTCTCTTCGGCATTAAACAGCTGGAGTGAACTGAACTGATCTGAACTGAACTGAATTGAACTGAATTGAACTGAACTGAATTGAACTGAACTGAAATGAATAGTGATATGTGAGAGTAAGGCTATGTTTAGTTCACCTGAAATTTTCTGATCTGAACTTATCTGATCTGATCTGAACTTATTTTTTCTGATCTGATCTGATCTGATCTGATCTGAACTGATCTGATAACAAGATCTTATCTTTTAGATTGTTCTCAATATATAAAAAAAATATAGTCATGTGGGGTCTTGTTTGATTCGTCTCAATGAGTACTTTATTAATATTCAATTATTATAATTTTTACTAATATGTAATGAAAGATATAGTGATTTTTAAATATAAGCATGATCTGAACTGATCTGATCTGAACTTATTTTTTCTGATCTGATCTGATCTGATTAGATCTGAAATAAGCAAAAATAAGGTGAACTGAACATAGCCTAAAAGTATTGTCAAAAGCTGAACTGAACTGAACTGATCTGATCTGAATTGAACGGAACTGAACTGAAAATAAGCTGGGGAGAACAAACCCTTAGTCTTTGTGGAAAAATGACCATTGGACCTTGCTAGCCACTTTTATTAGTTTAGTGTTATAGTTAGGTAGTTTTACCTTAGGAGATTAGTGACGACTTAGTTTTCCTATGTCAAGAATGGTAAAGGGTAACATTAAATTGAGAAAAAAACA
This sequence comes from Beta vulgaris subsp. vulgaris, assembly GCF_026745355.1. Lineage (NCBI taxonomy): Eukaryota > Viridiplantae > Streptophyta > Magnoliopsida > Caryophyllales > Amaranthaceae > Beta > Beta vulgaris. The sequence goes on along the minus strand of NC_079205.1, from coordinate 11,436,980 downwards.
AGTAAGAATCTTTACTTATTCTATCATGGAATTGTTTCTAAACCTTGAAAGAACAACCTAACTATATTGTGCAAATAATTAAATCTACAAATCAAAGATTGCCATTGAGAATATCCAAGGATTAGAGTCGAAGAGTAACCAAAATCTCCATATATATTAACGTGAATGCAATATTATATCGAAACCAACAATGGTTCAGAAGATCACTTGAAATACATTGTCCAAAAGAAAAGAAACCAACAAATCAACAAATAAATAGCATTAGCAGTAGTTTAGCATAAATCAATATGGTCAAATAGGGGGTTTTAAATATTATATCAGTTAAATTTGCTGCAAACTTTCCTTATTTCACCATCAGTGCCTGTTAGAACTTCAACAGCTTGCAGCTTAATCATGACTTGTGCTGATCTGATGTCAAACAAGGTACGATTTTGTGCCAATGCTGCAACAATTCCAGCAGTTGCGGGATCACGAGACAACAGTTGGTCGAGTGAGAGAACTCCTCGCTCTTGGATGAGCTGACCGTAGAAAGTGTTGTCTAAGGTGTTGTTGTTAGTTGGATCTTGATTAAGGGGAGTGAAGTTGTTGTTAGGAACTCCTACGGGACAAAGTTGTGTTAGCTCCGCACGAAGGCTTGGGTCCATATCTGCGTCAAATTGGCTATTGCCTGGACTTAGTCGGTCTTCGATGAACCCACAATGTGCGATTCCGACAGCGTGATAACCTATAGTATGTTATTTTATATGGTCAGTATCATCATTATCATCACGTAAAACTATTAAAATTTGGTTGCCCACCCGGTTCACCGGAGCAAAGCTCCCAACAAGAGTTTCTGCATACGATGAGGCTCGAATTCAAGACCTTTCTCAAGCGACATCAAGCTATTTACCACTTAAGCCAACTCTTGTTGGTAGAAAATGCAGTTCCAAATCAGGCAAAAATAGCATGAAAGTGCACATAACATAAGAGCATGACCTACCCAAACTTGACAAATACGCGAAATTGACTGTTAGCATAAACTACTTTGAATTGGAAATAATTGAATGTGAAGCACAAATCCAACTCAATGAACTCATTTGACAAGATCATTCAAGGAAATTAAGATCGAGCTAGTCGTTATGGATGATTGGATGATGGTTATGTAAATCATGATCCATCTTATCTAATCATGATAGAATGAGCAAGATATTCCCCTCAAATTTTATGCTAAAGCAAGATAATTCATACTAGAGTTGTAATGAGACAATCTCTATTATATAAGTGAAGGGGGGAGAAAGATTGTATCTCTCTTAAAGTACTAAATTACCGTTATTGAAAAGAATGAAAAAAATTACAAAAGAAAATAATTTAATAATTCTTTCTCATTTCAACTTTTCATTCTAAACAAGTTAAAAATGATACATGCATCAACTACTTTAATCAAAATATTTAAATTGACAAAATATCTTGACCATTTTTTTAAAAGAGAAGATACATATTGACGTCCACTTGAAAAGGCTGAAATACTCACTACCTTTTATACAGTTTAATTCAAAACCAACTCATTATTTCTGTACTTTCTGCTCAAAATTCATTCACTAAAGATTAATATCAAAAATCACTCATAACCTTTGTTAGTTTTTTATATTAGCGAATTAATATATTTAAATTCGCCTATTTATTAATTTTTTCACATTTTCAGTTCAATCGTAAATATACTACGGATGTAATATAAAATAGGAAAAATTGACGAAAGAGGTCTCAACTTTGGGTGATAATTTTTAAAAGGTCTGAACTATTGATTAACCTATGTAGGTCCCAACTTTAGGGGTATTAACTTTTAGCGGGTCTTAGTGACTTGAAACTGGCTTAATAGGTCATAACTTGTAAAACTTGGGTCACACCAGAAGCGTTAATTGAGGGAGGGAAGTAGGAACTAGGTGAGATTTTTTTTAAAAAAAAATCATCAGTTTTAAGTCACCGAGGCCCACTAAAGGTTAAGATCCCCTAAAGTTGGGACCTACACAGGTTAATTAATAGTTCAAACCTTTTAAAAATTATCGCCCAAAGTTCAGGCATCTATTGTTAATTTTTCCTATAAAATAAAGTAACAAAATTTAAAACTAACGCACGCATCGCAAGCATAATATAGGCTAGTATGTTAAGGTCTCAAAATCATTATTCAATCCTATAGTTGGTAGAATGTCCAATATTGTAGTACATTATTGGTTGTGGCTATACCATTTTGTTCTTTTTATCACGTTTGGTTTCGTAAATTTGTCGGCCCTTATATGTGTGATATTCACAATAAAACGAAAATGAAAAAGGAGACAGACTCTCAATATAGTCAATACCTAGAAGGACAACCATTTCTTCAATGTCGAAATCTTTTGCTGCGAAAACTGCTGCACTTTGTGCAACTGTCATGGAAGGGCTTGGAAGATCCACATCTGCAGCATTCGAAACGAGTCCATCTCTTCTTCCTGTTTCCACCGGGAAATCAAGTCCTCCTCCCTATAATTTAATCACAAGGACAAACTTTTCGAATAAGGAAAACGTTGCAATTGAAAAAGATCGGAAATCGATGAAGTAAGAAAGAATGAAAGTGATATATGTATATATATATTGTACTTACCAACTTGATAACTACTTTAGTAGCAATGGCGACAATATCAGAGCAAGAAACAACATCCGGACATGCTTCTTCCATGGCGGCCTTCAATTTTTCAATTAGTTCATAGCCCCTTACGCTGAAATTAGAATCTGCGGTCTTCTCACTTGTTGGCCCATCTATAAGGAGGGATGAGTCACAACCCTTCAAATAGTTGAAACATATGGAAGAATTAGTCACACAAATTTAACTATGATAATTATGAAGCAAGTATCCTAAAACAATGAAACTATATAGGGATGAAAGCATTATTGTTCATGAAGTTATCCAAGTATAATAATACAAATATACTCATATTTTCCATATAACCTTAGCAAGAGTACGTCGAAACACATGTTTTTTTGTTTCATCCCTCCGAAAGACTAACTCAACCAAAAGTTTAATTTGATGGTTGGAGCGCCATATTTGGTTTTACATTGATAGAGTATAAATCTATTCCTGGGGCCTCAACCATCAGCTTAAGCTTTTGGTTGAGTTGGTTCTTTGACATGATAATTGATATCAAGAGCCAGCGTGACAAAAAGTCACGGGTTCGAATCTTCTCCACCCCTCCTTTCTCACCTATTGGTTGAGTTGGTCCTTTGACACACATTCTATCATTATTAGAAGACATCTAGTTACAAGATTATAAGAAAAGGATGTTAATTACCTTGACAAAACAATCATGAAACTGGAGACGAAGAAGGGCAGGTAAAATGGTAGGATCCAAGTCAAATTCTTCAGCAACCAAAGCTTCGATGATGGCTTCAACATCCGAACTACATTTATCATTATAGAAACCAACAACCAAACCAGAAGTAGAAGTAGTCGACGAAGACGAAAATGGACCGGAACGTCGCGAGGTACGCAACGCCGAACCTGGACCAGGAGCAGGAGCAAGAGCAGGAGCAAGACCAGGTGATAGTGCAATAACATCATCAGTCGATGTTGGTTTTGAAGCAAAAGAAAAAAAATCAGAAAAATCAAAGCCAAACATTGTAAAACACTGAGCTGTTGGAGCTGACATTAAGATCACTCCTAGGGCTAGTGCCATAACTAACCCAAAATGTGGAGAGAATTTCATTGATAACTTTTTTTTGTTTTTTTTTGGAGCTCCTCCAAATAATTAGTGAATGAATTTAGTGAATAAATTTGGAGGTAGATATTTGGTATGTTGTGTTGCGTACGTAGAATTTATATATGAATGGACAGAATCAAATTTGCGCAAAAAAGTTAGTTGATGGGAGATCGTTAGTTAGTGTGGCATGCACGACTTAATTGATGTTAGTATTAGACGTGCTATCGAATATTACAAGAGGACGGCTTTGTCTTGTTCCACTTCTTGCCTTCGCTTGTTTTTGCATACGAATGTAATCTAGTGGTTCATGTATATAATTTTCAACCATTTTATTGAAGGGGTCGATCATGAATCATTATATTTTAAGGTCACAAAGAAGACTTTGCCATATGAAAAATGGAAATAATAAGACCAGGAATGACGCACTTGATCGGGTGAATAATTAAAAGAATTTGTGATTAGAACCTAAAACTAGCAAATATATTTGTTATGTACGTACCTACAAGACAAGAATATTGAAGTGTTTGGATTGAAAATGTTTAAGGTGTACTTAAAATCTAATCTATTCACTAGGTAAATTTTCCATTTATATGATCAATATTTTTATTTAATAGTCGAACTCAGCAAAATTAAATTTTTTAAATTTCTATTTGCGTGTAAATAATTATATATAGGTAAAATCTCCATCAGTTGACCCTATCTACATGTAATTTATATTTCAAATAACCCATTCAAAATACATAATTATTGACTTGAAGATAATTTAGTGGCGGTCCCGCAAGGATCCAAGGTTTTATTATAGCAATTGGTCTTGTAAGATATCGCCTACTTTTAATTTATAAGTAGGTGCGTCGCAACCTCAATATTAAGAAGAGAATAGATGATATTTTTTAAATATAGTGACAACTTTAATCTATTTAGCAACCAGTTTAATCCATTCAATAATCACATTCATCAATCCATTAAGTGACTAGTTTAATCCATTTGGTAAGGTTGTCGTGTTATTATTATAAATTGTTTGTTGTAGTTAGAGATTCAGAGGGAAACAAAGAAAGGAGAAGATGATCGACGACTAGGATAGTGCGAGATGCCTAAAAATAATGTTGGTTAGAGTGCGATGGAACGAGTTAAAAGAGAATATGCTTGTGTTTATCTAACTTTATGTTAAAATTTGACTGTTTATCCTAATCATTTGTATGAATACAGAATATGCACACCATTATAGAAATTATAAATAAGACAATAAACAAAAAAGACGCAGTTGAAATTACAAAAATTTGAGAAAGAAACACTGCATACAAGAAAATCATGTAAACCCAATGTTTTGAGAACATATGATGTCTAAATAATTCGAGTTGCATTAACAAAATTATCCAACAAAAATTACAAATAAATTGTTCTCTTTTGGCCTTCATGTTGTTTGTACATATAATATATTCCAATCTTTCTTTTTATTGGTTAGATGAATAACATTTAGGCTGCCATGACAAAAGGCCCAACTTAAAGGCCCAATCACTTAATTAGAAGGAGGAGTGAATTGTGAGAGGAATGCTATTTATATGCCAAAACACAAAGCTCAGGCACGTCAAGTAGCCATCAGATAGTCACCTAATTGTTGCGTGCTACACAAGCGTGCGCAAGCATTGAACATAAGGTGCATATATATGTTAGACAAGGAAACTTATGGGGGCATTTGGTTGTGGGTCTTCTATAAAGGATAAGGAAATCAAGTTACTTGTTGTCCTTAATTGTTGTTTGTTTGCTTAGTTTAATGATTATGTTTACCTTCTCCTTACCCCCATGCAAGGTTCTCTAGTCTCATTTTCCCCACCCCAAAGGTTTCACATTCCCTTTCTTTGACTCATCATTGACCATCTCTTGAGTACCTTGACAATCCAACCATCATTTGTCCAAACCACCTAACCACTAGCATCGCCACTCAACCAACACCTGACCACTAAACCAGCACCACCTGCCCCCACCCAACGACCTCGACTTGAACTGAACATGAACCACCACCTGACTCCTCTACCCCAACACCCCAACCACACCACTAACCACCGAGAAACCGCCACCACCATCCAGCATCTATACCACCCAAACCCTAAAAAAAACAACGAAGAGAAAAGGGAGGAAGGGAAATGATGAATCTGGAAGGGGAGGGAGGACGCAACGACACAGAGAAGGGGAGGGGGAGGACGTGATGACAACACATAAAAGGGGAGGGAAAGGACGCGACAAAACAGAGAAGGAAAGGGGGAGGACGTAACGACACAAAGAATGAGAGAGGGAGGACGCGAAGACACATGGAAGGGGAGAGGGAGGAGCTACGACGCATCAAAAGGGGAGGGGGATAAGTGCACTGGAGCAGCGTTACAGGGAGGGGAGGGGAGGGGCAAGGGGAAGGGTGACAGTGTGGGGGGGGGGGGGAAGGTGATGTAACACCTCGACAATTCTCTATTTTTCAGAATACCTTTTCAATATAAACTTAGAAAATTATCAAAGCATTATCACCAGTGTAATAACTTATCGGCTTATTCATAATTTTACAGCAGAAATAATAATAATAATAAATAACTTTGAAAATAAAACTTAGTCAACCAAAAGTCAACTCCAAAAGTCAAACCAACATAAAGTCAAAATTCAACTATAAAAGTAAAAGTCAACTATAATATAATAAAGTCGACACAAGCTCTCAATGACATCCTGAACCCATGATGCATCATCTTGAAATGAACGATGCTCTATTGATCCCGAGAGATTGCTCACCAAATGGGTCATCACAGGATCAATAAGGCATAACCATGATCAACACATACACACAAAGCACGTAATCAACAAAGCTGAGTAGTACATAGTAAATAAATAAAAAACCTAACATGATACTAATAAACATTAAGCAGTGATAAATAATAATATAACAATATAGCAGACGACTCTTACTAAACTGGTGTTATGGCTGATTTTTGCAGGATGACATTGGCATGATGACATAGTGACTTTGACACTAAGACACGACGAGAAGATACGAAGATTAAGTCAGTCAGTAACCAATGGTCTGAAAAAGGAAAGAGTTTGACCAGGCGTTAATTCAGCTAAATGCATCCGTTAGAAGAAATCATTTACATGAAGGAAAGAAGTAGATCCCGTCAGTTAAAGTTTTGATTAGGATAATCTCCTATGATGAAGGAGCAGTTATCATTATAATTACTTAGGAAATTCATAGTGCATTTAATGAGAAAAAGCCAAAGAGAAAAAGAGGGCATATGATATACAAAAGAGGAGGAAGGAGTAGGATTATTCGACTAGACAACATTCGACATTCTGTACTTAGAACAAAAGAACTTAAGCTGTAACGACTGTGACACATCGGAAACAATAGTCCTTGATAGTAGATTGGTGGATCCATCTCCACCCGCGGTTTTTACCCACCTTCATTGGGGTTTTCCGCGTCACCATTTCCTGTGTGTTCATCCCATTGATCCCCTTTTGCATTCATTCCTTGCATTGACATATATATAATCTGTTAAAGTGTCCCTAACTTTAATTCTGTCGTGAAAGATAAATTTTAGCATAAACAACTGGACTCCACAGCTAATGAGTTAATTAATTTAGATGGAATAGGCAATGGAAAGAGTTGTATAAACCAAATGATGTCTTCAATTTAGAAGATGGAGTAGGGTGTGACTCCGTACTCCCCTAGCCTATGATATCGAGGAACCTTTTAAATAAAAATAGGATATCGTGATCAATCCGGTCCTAAGAAAAGCCATGGGCTACCACCATGTACTCCAACTCATACTAGTCCAACACTTCAGACGTGCACAAGTCTAAATCTATTGTTATTCACCTTCCACTTTAAGTGATTAATAAGTTATTTACTTGTTATGACTAACAAAGTAAGACAAACAATATAGTTATCAAAGATACATAAACTTTCATTTTTATCTTATGATTAGATAAGTGACCATCAACTTAACAACCCAAGATAATTCTAATATTAAATACATACCATTATTTATTTGATGATCCAAGCCAACAACCAACCAACCTTTCATAGGTGAATAACCAACTTACTGATAATAGGGAAAACTAGGTCGTCACTAGTCTCCTAAAGTCAAATAAAACCTAACTAGACAACTAAACTAAGTAAAGTGACAAGCAAGAGTCATTCTTATACAAGGACTAAAGAGCACCAATATGTGTTAATTTAACAATCAGCTAGACCGAAGAAATCGTCAAGTTTTGGTTAAACTAAGGGTATAAAATATTGAAATCAAAATAGGAAAAGCACCAAGAATGGGAAAGCACCGCAATCATAAGTTCACATCCAACAACGAAGTAGAAATAAGAGGGTTACATGCATTTGGGATATGCAAAGGGAATAAACAAACCTAAATACCTCTAAAATCGTTGTTAGGGAGTTTAGAGTTCTAATTATGGCAACAAAACCTATATTTCGAGGTGTTATCACCTAACTAGGCCTAGTTAATTAGGAATTGAAATCAAACCCAAGTTAATAACAATCAACAAGTGATGTATATCAACTAATCAATCAATCATGAAGGTCAACCACATAAAAGTAAATCGTTAAATGGACAACAAAAGGATCAAAAGGTAATAATGGAGCTCACATCAAAATGATTGAAATTGCATAAAAATCCCAAACATAACCAACCTAATAAACTCTACTCATGAATATATGATAGAAACAATGATTGAATTACTCCAATCCTAGTTAATAAACTACTCACTACCCATTATACTACCAAACATCCTAAACATGGAAAAACTAGCAATAGATCACCAATCCAAAAATAGCAAAAAAACCAAAAATCAAGACTTTAAAGCAAAAACAAAACAAAAAATCTAGTGAACAAACAAGAAGAAACTAGGAAAAAAAGAAAATTTTAATCTAGATTAACTATTAAACATGAAGATTAAACAATGCTAAAAATTAAAATAAAGCAATAAAAGAACAGAGGGAAAGAGTAAGAAATGCTCGTTGATAAATTGTTGAATCTTCAAATACAAGTTGTCACCCTTGAATTTTCAAATCTTCAATCTATCTTTGAGTTTTCTCACTTTTCCCATAAACTAAGCTATGGAGGATAATCCTTCCTAAAACCCCAAAAATATTCTAAACCTAAGAGTGGTGAATAGAATAAAAAATTCTTTTCTTAAAATGGACTAAGGGGGGTATTAACTCCCTCAATTACAACGTAACGTTCTAAAGCAAAAACGGGCCGATAAAAAAAACACGCAATAATAGCAGCTCGGACGGGCTGGCACAAGGCCCGGGCGAGGTGATCAAGGCACCCCAGGCGGGTTGGGTTAAGGTCCGGACGATGCAGGGTCTTCGAGGCAGAAGCTCTGTTCTTTAGAAGCCAGGACGGGCTAGTCACAGCTCGGGTGGCCCAGCAGAGGCGCCTGACTTCAAAAAGTCATATCTCTTTCATTTTTCACTGGAATTGGGATTGTGAACACTCGTTAAGGTATCAAGCTAAACTTTCACCTCAAACTTGAATCACTTCAAAATATTGCTTGTGATGAAAGTTATAATCGTTTTAATATGACCCTTGTGTACAAATCCTTTCAAAAGCCCTTATTTTGACAAAATTGCTCCACCCTATGCTTGGTGTGTGGTATGGAGACCTTTAATGTTGATCCTACAACATCAAACACAAATACACATTACCAAACTCTATATAAATAGCCAAAATATATAATATTCACAAATAAGATACAACTAACTCAATTATTATAAATTATGCAAAATAAGCTAAAAATGATAAATGAAGAGGAAAAATTACTCTAAACATGAGAAGAATTAGGTATTTGAGTGATATAAATATCACTCATCACTTACCAAATAAGGCATTAATTCGGTTCCGCATAAAGTAATTAAATAATCCAAAGAGCACAACATGATTCAGATCCAAGACCCAATACGAACATACTTATTACTCCCTCATGTGAATTAATAAAATAAAGTTTATAATCCCATATGCTTGCATCAATCATCCATACAAACATAATATAATCATCATAATCAATATGATTCACACAACGGCATAAAACATGCAAATTCATCAATTGAATATAAATCACATATGAACTTTAAATAGTTCCCTATACATGATACTACATAAATCTCATCCTTAGGAGATGATACTAATCCAACCCACATATATAGGTATGTATGTACCTTGTGTAGACAAAGTTCGAGGCTACTTTAACAAGCTTAAAAGTCGCCCAAAGAAAATTCTCCACCTACTGATAATCAACATATATATAACCAAAAATCAATACTCTAATAAATTTTTAGCAATATTAAAATATTTTAAACCCTATTTATAAGTAATTAAAACCTTTCCCACCATTAAAAATTTAATTCTTAATACTACCTAGTATAGTACTACTATATTAGTCATTAGAAAATCTTAAAAACTCATACTTTGATAATTAAAACTCCATCATAAGCGTATTAATAAAAATTCTAGCAACTTATAAGGTATTTAAAAATTAAACCCCTTTAAAACATACTTAAACGTAATCAAAATCATAAAAGTACTCAATTTTGTAAACTATACTATACTACTATGATTTTCCAACTCATAAAATCCTAAATATTCATGCTTTAATACTTAAAACCTTAATTTAAACATAATAAAAAAATCTGAAATTTAATTATTTCATTATATAAATTACATAATCTGAAATCATATTTAAATCATCAAAGAAAGAGAAATGTATTTCCAACCAAACCACAAAATTAAACAATTAATTGGGCTTTTTCAAAGAGTTGGACTTAAAATATAATTAATTATCATAAATAATTAAGTGGAATTTAAAATATGATTTAGAAATACACTTTTAAAAAATAGTTTTAGGATGGTTGTTTGGACTGCTCTGTCCTTGGGTTGGACCAATTAAGACTACGGTATGTTTCCTCATTGGGCCCTTAAATGAAGAGACACAATTATGTGTTTACAGAAGCCCCACTTTGACCGCATGAAACCAATAGTCAAAGTATATGGTGTTGGGACATAGAATGATTCTAAACACTCTACAGTTTAGAACTGATGTATATACATTGGCCTCTACAAAACAAAGTTAGTATGCAGGACAAAAACTACAAATTATTTGATTATCTGTAGGAAAAGATGTTAACAGATAGGTTCAAACAACTCACATAAGACACATGGTGATGCAAACATTGTTTTATATCTAAGGATTTTCAATTTCCTTTTTCCCTCTCTCCCTTTTTTGATTTTATTGCCTTGCCCTCATGGCAATCAAACGACCCCTTAGAGCGATTCTCTTAACACAATGTATGCACTCCCTTGGACAGTATGTGTCAGATGCATGTGGCTCGCCCTTGAAACAAATACCTAATTTCTGCGTTTGTTTATTATTTTTTGAATGAATCATCTCCATAAAAGATTATTTTAGTAAGAGTTTTAAGAGTTTTCTAAACGCATCTGGAACATATTTAATATACTTTAATTGAAAAATATTTAAGAACAAATATTTTGCAATATATATATATAGAAGATAATTAACAAAATTAAAAAATTATTAATTCTATTAAACTATAATCCTATTAACAATTGGGCACGAAAAATATTTTCGAAAATTTGGTTTTCAAAAGTATTGTTAGAAAACGGGTGGTAGCGTTTGATTAATGTGGAACAAGTCAATAAAATAATAAAAATGAGAAAAACAATAAAGAAATTAAACAAGAACAATACACGAATTTACGTAGTTCAGTCCAATTAGACCTACGTCAATAGGTAGGGGATTCAAGAGGTTCTTCACTATAATGGAGAAAACAAAGAGAATATACAAGGAGTCCTTAAATTTGTAATGGCTTAAAGTGTGTGTCAAACAATGATCACCAAGTAAATAACATAAGGAAACCCTAATAAACCCTAGAATAAACTCCAAGCATAACTCTAATGACAACTTAATAAAGTTTGGGTAAAAATTAGAATAACCTGTGAAAAGAACGCGTCGCCTGGTCGATTGAGCCAAACTACCCGGTCGGGCCAAAACCCGCCCGCTCGGACGCGAGACGAAATTCCAGTTTCGACAGTTCTTTGTAAAACAGCCACAACTTTCTCGTTTCTCAGCGAAATTGGGCATATGACCTGCCGTTGAAAAGATCTTGGACCAAGATAATACTTTCAATTTGAATCACATCAAAAACCATTTATAGATTGAGAGATATGTGCATTCAAAGTCATCGTTATGCCATTTTCACAAAATTTCAAGTCACAAATAACCATTATTTTTAGAAATTAGATTTTAAATGTAGTTAGAAATAGGTTATATAATAGATTGAAGGGTTTTAAATTGGAATAAATGTTCAACTTGAAAATGGGTCTATGCTCATTCTTTTTTTGATCTGGACTAAGTTAGGTGGCGGCATTATTCATTATCATGTATTCACGTAGGGAATGAAAAAAAAGACTAATTTATATATCTACTATGGTAAAACCAAGATCCTATGTGGTTATTAATCTATTCATATATGTGTTTGATTTGTTTATTACTTTAGTTTACATTCTTTAAATAGCAAAGCAGCTTCAACAGTGCTCCACCTCAGTAGCTCAATTGTGCAAGCGCACCCAAGGATCAACGTGCACAAGAGAGTGTATAAGGAGTCAACTCTATAAGACTAGGAGTTGAAGCTCAAAATGCCAATAAGCCCCACTACAAGTTTACCTCATACTCCGTTGCCAAAAAAAAAAGTTTACCATACATTTGAAGGTGAAACTTTAACTCATCAAACAATTAAAGTTGAAATTATATTAGAGCCGAATAAAAAGCTGATATTTGATAAACCTTACAATTTTGAGGCTATACTCAAATAAAAGGGAAAAGCCTCTAAACACATACACTTTTACATTCTTGTACTCCTCGATCATAAAATAATACAAATCTCAATGTAAACAAAAACATTCTTTTTCTCCCATATTACACTTGTGACTCTTAGTTAACTCTACTACAAACCTTCCTAATCTCTCCTTCATCTCCTGTAAGAACATCAACAGCTTGTAGCTTAATCATAGAACTTACCAATTTAGCATTGAATAAGGCAGGATTTTGAGCAAATTGTAGAACAAAGCGTCTAGTTAGACGATCGCGCGCTAATGCTTGGTCTATTGGTAAGATTCCTCTTTGTTTGAGAATTTGATCAAAAAATGAGTTGTCAACTATGTTTGAACTCTCTGGATTTTGATCTAGAAAGGTGAAATTGTTTGCAGTTATGCCTTCGGGGCAAGTAGGTTTTAGTTGCTCCCGAAGCTTTGGATCCATATTTGGGTCAAATTGACTTGTACTTTCATAAAGTCTATCTTGAAAGAACACACAGTTGGAAATTCCAACGGTGTGGCAACCTGTAAGTCCACATGGAGTTAGAATAATCTATCATTAGTTTAGGATACTAGGTTGACAAACTTATATAAACACACTATTTGTTCACAATAAATAATATCTACGAAAATTATTGTGACGTGTGAGAGGGTTGCAGTTTCACGTTAAGCAACTGTTATATAGTTCTTCTTTTAATCTAAAAGGTTATATAAATAGATTGCAAACTATGACTAAAATAACAAAGAGAAGTATATATGATCGTACCAAATAGAGCCACCATCTCTTCTATAGTAATATTTTTATGACGAAATGCTAAAATACTTTGGATGACCGGTGCAAAAGGGCTTGGAAGCCTCACATCTTGGACTTTTGATATGAGTCCATCTCTTCTTCCTGTTTCTACTGAATATTCTGGTCCTCCACCCTATTTAAACACATATTCATTAGAAGATATAATAAATTTACAGATCAAAATAATGAACCCTACTTTCTTTAAGATATAAAAGGAAAACAATAAGAATATTTTTTACCAGCTTAATGAGTTCTTTCGTAGCAATAGCAATAATGTCAGCACAAGAAACGACACCAGGACATTCTGCTTCAGCTTCATCTTTTAGTGCATCAATGAACTCATATCCTCTCACGCTCAAGTTGGGGCCCGCAACCTTCTCTGAAGAAGGTCCATCGATCAATATTGATGCATCACATCCCTTTTGAAAAATTACACATAAAACAATTAATTAGTTCATTAGCTAGTCATGTCTAACAGAAGAAAATCAAACCATATAATTATAAAATAATGAGTATATATAACTCATGCTATCTTTTATATAATCAAAAAAATACAATTAATGTGAAACTATTAAGTGTAACTCATGCTATAGCTTTTACATAGTCAAACATGTACTACTTTGTTTCATATTATTTGCAATGATTCGACATAAAGTGTGAGTAGAAAATGTCTAATCGTTGAAAATAATATTAAACTGGATGTAGTATAAAATTAATGAGTAATCATATATGTTTTGGCCTAAAAGTGTAGCAGTGATTAAAATGGAAAGATTAAGTACTTACATGAACGAAGCAATCATGAAATTGCATGCGGAGGAGGGCGGGAAGAAGAGTTGGGTCCTTGAGAAAATGTTGTTGGACTTTGGCTGTAATGGTAGCCTCAACGTCCACTATACTACTAGGACATAGACCTTTATAGAACCCTACTTGCAAACCAGAAGGTTTGGAAGAAGTTGTGGGAGATGGACTAGGCGAATTCGAAGGTGTTACTGATGGAGTACTAGAAGGACTTATCGAAGGAGTAATGGAAATTGTAGGAGGATTAACTGGAGGACTCGAAGGATTTGATACGGAATTAGGACTTATTGAAGGGCTAGGAGAATTGATAGGGGGGTTAGAAGGACTTGGTGTAGGTGCAAACGAATTTATGGGAGTACTAATGGGAGCGTTTGAAGGTGTAGGAGGAAATATAGAAGGAACAGGTTCACTGGAAGGTGTAATAGGAAACATAGAAGGAACAGGGGCGCTTGAAGGTGTAACAGGAAATATAGGAGGATCAGGGGTGCTTGAAGGTGTAACAGGAAACATAGAAGGAACAGGGGCGCTTGAAGGTGTAATAGGAAACATAGGAGGATTAGGGGCGCTTGAAGGTGTAACAGGAATCAAAGGAGGATTAGGGGCGCTTGAAGGTGTAATAGGAAACATAGAAGGAACAGGGGCGCTTGAAGGTGTGATAGGAAACATAGGAGGATCAGGGGCGCTTGAAGGTGTAATAGGAAACATAGAAGGAACAGGGGCGCCTGAAGGTGTGATAGGAAACATAGGAGGATTAGGGGCGCTTGAAGGTGTAATAGGAAACATAGGAGGATTAATTGGAGGAGTTGTAGGATTAGTATGAGAGCTAGGACTAATTGAAGGACTAGGAGAAGTTGTAGAAGGACTTGATGTTGGAGTAAAATGATTTATGGGAGTATTAATAGGAGGATTAGTATGAGAAATTGGGCTTATGGAAGGGGACAAAGAATTAGTAGGAGGATTTATTGAAGGGTTAGGAGAATTTGTAGGTGGATTAGAAGGATTTATTGGATGATTAGGAGGGTTAGAGGGACTTACTAAAGGCGTAAACGAACTTATAGGAGGATTATGAATAATAGGGCTAGAAGGGCTTATTGAAGGGGTTAAGGCATTAATGGGAGGATTAAGAGGAGGGTTAGAAGGCGTAACCGAATCACTAGGAGGATTAAGAGGAGGGTTAGAAAGGTTTACTGGAGTATATGGAGAATAACTAGAACAAGGGTTGTTAGTATGATGAGAATGACACTCACCAATGTTGTTAATTAGTGCCAAGACCACCCAAATGGTTAGTGCCTTAAGTAATGTAATACAAGAGTTCATTTCTTTCTTTTTTTTTCTTGTTGCAGCCTTCTCTAAGCTTCTCTTTTGGTACTAAACTTAGCTGAATGGTAGTTGTTACTTGTAATTGATAAAGTTGATTTTAACTTTCAAGTGTTTGAATTTTGAGTAAATTTGGATGTTTTCTTTCATCAAGCATGTATCACTTATATATGGACGGCGAGAAGAAACAAAAGTAGACTTTCTTACTCATGATTTAAAGTAATGCACCATATTTCCGAGTTGGCAGTTAGAATAATGCAACAACGTGGAAGATCCTTTTGTCTCTATGCAATGTAATTACTAATTAACTAGGTATTATTAGACATAATGTACAGAATATTACTATAGATTATACTCCAACACAAGATTATCTAAATACTAACACAAGACGACTTTTATAGAATTGATATATTTTTCAATTATATGTCTACATGCCCTGCTGATAATTTGTCATACTAGATTTACAAGTTCCACAACTCCTTCAAAGAAGTAGAGCAGTAATATGTAATCCTTACCTTGCATTTAAACCAAAAAACTTCATCCTCTCTTGAATTTCGGGAAATCTATATATCCTAACTTCTCACAATAGACTTTCCACGCCAGAATACAACTATAGTACTTCTTCTATTTTTTAAATATGTAACACGTTTTCCTTTTAGGGAAATGTTACAATAAGTAACGCGTAGCTTAAATTAATAAAAAAAATACTTCTTATTTATTACATCTTAACCATCATTTAATGTTTCACCAGCTTATTTTATCCAATACTCACATTTGATTGGTTAAACAAATGGTCCCAACTTTCTCTCTAGGCTCTTTGGTATTCCCCTACTTTCTCTCTATGTCACTTATTAAAAAACGAAGGAAGTATTATTAATTTGAAAAGTTGACAACCAAGGATGTCTTGGCTTAGTGGTTAAGATTGAAGTGTTGTGAACAATAGGTCACATGTTCGAATTTCGCTCCCCTTCTTTGTACTTTGTACTGCCTTTGTGACTCATATGGATCAGGAAAAAAATTGAAAAGTTCACGAAAGCATTTTCAACTTTCACTTACTTTCCCATATATTGTCAATGTAGGAAGCGCAAATAGGAGCGAAAGGGGTACTTATCATTAGATACGTCACAATTCTTATATAGGTTAACTACGTACAAACATCATATGCATGGAAGTATAATTGCTTCTTTCGCTCCAAATTAGTTGCAACACTTTCTTTTTAAGGTGATTTCAAATTAGCTGTAAGATTATTATACTCCCTCTGTTTCGTTTCATTCCTCAAATTTGATTTTTGACGTTTGCCAATGCATATTTATATTAGTAACATCTCTGATTACATGCATATTAGTATTCTTAATCTATTCATTGAGATCGATGAATCAAATGAGATTTCATATGACGATATTTTCTCTTGTACTAACCTCCATATCTTAAAAAAGTGCAACATTTTAAGTTTTACGTTTGTCAACACACAACTTAGACTATTAATATCTCTAATTATGTATTTGTAAAAGCTATAAAAAATTGATATTATGAAAATATTCATTGAAACAAATCTAACACCATTTTATATGATTATTATTATTATTATTATTATTATTATTATTATTATTATTATGTGTGTGTGTGTATATATATATATATATATATATATGTATATGTATATACGTATATATGTATATATGTATATATGTGTATACGTATATATGTATATACGTATATATGTATGTATATATATATATATACATATATATATACATATATATATATATATATATATATATGTATATATATATATATATGTATATATATATATATATGTATATATATATATATAATATTATATATACATATATATATATATATACATATATATATATATATATACATTTATATATATATATATATATACATATATATATATATATATATACATATATATATATATATATATATAGTATTAGTAAAAATTACGATCTAAGTGAGATATGTGAATATTGCAAGAGTCAAAGTGTTGTACTTAAAAAGAAACAGATGAATTATATTGGTAAAGATTTAGAAGATTCTCTAACAAAGCAAAGTTTGGCCTAGTGGTAAAAGGTTTGGCCTTATGACTTTAAGGTCATGGGATCAAACCCCACTAGGGGCTCTTTGGGGGTGAGGTTTCTCTTACCATCCATCTCCCTTCAAAGAGTCTGACTTGCAAACATGACAAGTTATACTTATGCGAGGTGCCAGTTCAGTAGGGTCTTTCATCTTACCAACTTAAAAAAAATCTACTTCCTCCGTTTTGATTTATTCGTGACACTTTTAAAATCACAAATAGAGAAAGAAAACAAAAGGATGCCATGTGATAGGAGAGAGATAGAGAGAAGTTATTACCCAAAATGAAAATGTAACGACTAATTTGAAATTTCCTAAAATGGAAAGTGTCACAACTAAATTGGAACAGATGAAGTAGAAGATTCTCTTACCATCCCCTCTCCCTTCAAAGAGTATGACTTGCAAACATGACAAGGTATACTTGTGCGACGAGGTGCCAGTTCAGTAGGGTCTTTTATCTTACCAATTTTTTAAAAAAAATTACTTCCCCCGTTTCGATTTAGTCGTGACACTTTTAAAATCACATATAAAGAAAGAAAACAAAAGGATCCCATGTGATAGGATAGAGAGGAGTTATTACCCAAAATGAAAATATAACAATTAATATGAAATTTCCTAAAATGGAAAGTGTCACAACTAAATTGGAAACATGACAAGTTATACTTAGCGAGGTGCCAGTTCAGTAGGGTCTTTGATCTTACTAACTTAAAAAAAATTTACTTCCTCCGTTTTGATTTATTCGTGACACTTTTAAAATCACAGATAGAGAAAGAAAACAAAATGATGTCATGTGATAGGAGAGAGATAGAGAGAAGTTATTACCCAAAATGAATATGTAACGACTAATTTGAAAGTTCCTAAAATGGAAAGTGTCACAACTAAATTGGAACGGATGAAGTAGAAGATTCTCTTACCATCCCCTCTCCCTTCAAAGAGCCTGACTTGCAAACATGACAAGTTATACTTGTGTGACGAGGTGCCAGTTCAGTAGGGTCTTTTATCTTACCAATTTAAAAAAAATTTACTTCCTCCGTTTCGATTTAGTCGTGACACTTTTAAAATCACAGATAAAGAAAGAAAACAAAAGGATCCCATGTGATAGGAGAGAGAGAAGTTATTACCCAAAATGAAAATATAACAACTAATATGAAATTTCCTAAAATGGAAAGTGTCACAACTAAATTGAAACGGAGAAAGTAGAAGATTCTCTCTTTATCTCTTTTAATTATGACAAGCAATTTTTTTATCTCTCTCCTCTTCACATGTGCTCACAACTTGTGTCTATCCCCTATATGTGTTGCGGACCAACTGGGTCCGGGTATTGGTCCAAAAAATGGACCCGGTTGCATTTGGTTCCAATTTTGGGTAGAATTTTGTCGGATCCGGTACCTGGTGGGTACCCGGTTCGACCGGTTTCGGCTCTGGGTACCGGTTGGAGTGGGTCTAGGTCTGGGTACCCGGTACTTAGAATTGGTTTTTTCCATATACTAATATAGACTTGGTAATAGGATAATAGTTGTTAAGTAAAAAATTAGTATTTAGTAGGCCTTTAGGCCCATTTAATTTTTTTTAAAAATTTTATTGCTCAATTGGTCTATCTTAGTATGTTGTTCAACTTACAACTGGGTACCCAGTTCTGAACCTGGTACCCACCAGTTCCGGGTTTGGGTCCAAAAATTTAGGACCCGGTTTGACCAATTCCAATTCCAATTCCAATTCCAGATTTTTAATATCCACTGAGTCCAAGTCTGGGTACAGGTCTATAAAATTCTACCGCGTACCCGGTTGTGCTCACCCCTAATACATATAGTGGTATATTGAATTTATTGAAGTAAAATTATATTAGTTTGAAAGAGAAGAGCTCAAATTTAAACTACAAATAGCATGCACCATTAAAAATGAAATAATTATGGCTTCTCAACATCGTATTAATCAACAATTTTATCATATTATATAATTCTATTAAATCAATAAATTCAAATAGTACTCCCCAGTTTTAAATTATTGCACCACATGAGCACATCATCTAATATATTGGACTCTCTCTGTCTATATATCATTAGCTATCAGATGTTCTCATTATTCTTGCAAAGGATCATGGAAGTACCTTCAAACGAGGAATATGTCAATATTTTCTCTAACTCAAAATTTCTATTCAATTAAACATCAGACAGCTGCATTTTTGGAGTAAGCCTTTTCAATGTCATATTCGCTTAATTTGAACATGTAAGCAAGTCAATGAGCGCGGTGGTGCAATTTAATCAAATTCCTCATTTGACTTCAATGTTATTTTTATATGTATCCTATCATGTTAGTATTTAAGCATTTGTATACTATTGCCAGCTAATTCAGGAAATACGGATGCATGGAGGATTTATGCTCATACATTGAAAATTGACAAAGTTGACTTGTACCTATAATAAAAACCACCGCCAAAAATTTCATTATCATTGATACTCCTTTTATTCTTGTGCAATATATGCAATAACTTTTGTACAACTTAATATTGTTGCTAATAACATTTCAATGATTCACACTTATTGGAGTTTGTAGACCAAAAGAAACTGTAAAGTTCCCATGGAGTAGGCGGGTTTGTCCCGCCTATTTATTAATAACAAATATGTTAGATAGAATTCTCCAGATAAGGGGAAAATAAAATGGAATTGGCCTTCAAACCCGCCTATTTATTAATAACAAATATGTTAGATAGAATTCTCCAGATAAGGGGAAAATAAAATGGAATTGGCCTAAAGGCCAATCCGATCTAACAAATACTTTGTGCATTACAATTTTTCAAACCATTTTATATCCTGCACATTATGCCACAAAGCCTTATTTCTTAATTCTTACCAATCAATTCAAATAATATAGAATTTATATTGCCTATATATAGGGCTTATTATTTAATGTTCAAAAAATGACTCCTACATATGGTTAGCCCTTATGGATTAAATTTTACGTGTGGTAAAAATATGTACTTTTCATCATTATTAAATTCATTGTTACACTAAGGCTCCGTTTGGTAGAGCGTAAAATATTTTCAGTGTAAAATGATTTTCATGGAAAACAATTTACAATGGAAAACACAATTCCAAATTTAGTTTTCCGTTGTTTGGTTCGATGTAAAAAAAATGATGAAATGAAAGGAAAATGAAAGGGAAAGTAAGGAGGTAGTGAGAGGAGTGTACAAGAGAAAGAAAGAAAATAGTTTTCCCTTCATTTTGAAAGGAAAATGGTTTTCCATCCTTGGGAGAGTAATTTTACCCCAATGGAAAATGGTTTTACACTCTTTTGCCAACCAAACAATGTAAAACTGAAAATAGAGGAAAACAGTTTTCCGGGAAAACGTTTTACGCCCTACCAAACGGAGCCTAAGTGAAAGTAAGACACACATTCTTTCTCTAGGAAGCTTGGCGTTGCACGATAAGGTTCGTTTCTATCGTGCGCTTCCCAGCCAAATAGGGTGGAAGAAGAAGACCAACGAGGCGACAAGCAGCTCGCCGGCACCGAAAAAGTCTTTATACCAAGAGAGACTTAGTAATGGTCAAGGGCTAGCTCAGGAGAAGGCGATATCCAATGGAACAGTAACCCAGACCCTGAATGTCACCATTCCTGCTGAGATTCAAGTGAAGAAAGTTGTAGGGGTTACATCTGGAGAAGAAACTAGGAGAATTGGAAGAGCTTCACAAATTAGAGCGAAATTTCAAATAAAGGTATAGAGTTACAAATTTTTATTGCTCCTGTAATTGTGGAAGATGTTCCTACAGCTAGATTGGAGAAATCTGAAGTTGAGAAAATGAATGAAATCTGAGTTAACTCAATAATAGTACATGTTGTTGGACATAACCCTACTCTGACGGCACAAAAATCATAAATAGTTGCTCAATTGCACCTAGTTGAGGATCCTAAAATGTTTAAGCATGAGAAGGTTTACTTTGTGATTAAATTATCAAATAGAGAATGTAGGGATGAAATTTTGTATTCAGGGCCTCATCTTATTTATGGGAAGCCATTAATAGTCAAGCAATGAACTACTACTTTTAAGTTTCATGCTGAAGTGCCGAAAATTGTGTCAATATAGGTGAAACTACCTAATTCGCCTTTAAATTGCTGGAGTGAGGACTCGTTAAGTAGGATTGGTAGTTTACTGGATGTACCATTGTATGTAGATGAGTGTACTACTCCGACATTGAGGGTATCTTTTGCACAAATTTTAGTTGAGATGGATGTCACAAAAGAAACTCCTAAGTCAGTGAAAATTGCATATCCTAATGGGAATATTATTGAGCAAAAAGTTGTGTATGATTGGTTACCTCATTTTTGTAAAAAATGTCAGATTATAGGACACAACTTTGCTTTTAAAACTAAGCCTCCTAAAGCTCGTGAGAAACCACGACAGAAATGAATGAAGAAAACAACAATTGAGACTAGAGTGAACACAACTGATCGAAGTGAGTAACAAAGACACTGGTGGTCCCAGTGTGGCAGTAGACCCTAGCATTTATGCTAGTGTTCCTGTTCTAGTGGTCTTGTCATGGTGGTAGATCCTAGTACTCTTGTTACTCTAGTCGTTTAAACTCCAGTTAATACACGTGAAGGTGACAAAGAGGCTAATGTTGAGGAAGAGGATATATGAAAAATTGTGACTAGGAGAACTAAGACTAAAGGAAAATAAGTGGCTTTTTAGTCTGCTAGAATGGTGCAATATACTATAGGTTAAGATCAGGAAGGCCTGGGGGTGCAAAGTACCAAACCCTTATCTATCATAATGATAATTTCTTCATAGAATGTTAGAGGTATGAATGGCCCTTTCAAAATAAAAGAAATTAAATACTTCTTACATACTCAGAAGATAAGTGTTTGTATGCTACCTGCAACTAGAGTGAGAGCTCACAATGTTAGTTTAATTCAGAGGACATTTGGTAATGCTTGGAACTAGAGTTGCAATTATTCTTCCTCTCCTAAAGGTAGAATTTGGGTTGGGTGGCAGAATAGTGATGCTACATTGATTATCCACAACCTTTCTAAGCAGTATGATGTTATGGAAGTTGAGAATTTGACTATTTCTATTCATTTCAATTTGTGTGCGGTCTATGGTTTACATACCATTAGTGATAGGAGGAGTTCATAGAGGGACCTTTTAGAAACTAATACTGGATGTTTTATTCCTTTCATTATCATTAGAGATCTCAATGTTGTTTATAAATCTAATGATAGAATGAATGATAATTTGGTTAGCGAAGCAGAAACCAAAGACATGGCTGACTTTATTTTGGAGGCTAGAGTCCTCGAAACTCCCAGTATTCGATTTTATTATTCTTATAATAATAAGGGCGTAGGTGATTACATAACTGTAAGCAGAATTGATAGGGCTTTGGTTAGCGTTGAATGGATTGAGAAGTCCATTGATGTCAAGGTTAATTATCTATCCTATGGAGTTTCAGATCATACTCTTCTGGTGGTTAATCTTGATCCTGTTTCAGTGAAAGGTGGAAAACCATTCAAATTCCAAAACATTCTATTTGAGCATGCTAACTATCATGACATTGTGAAGGAAGCTTAGGATTGTATAGATGGAAGATTTAAGGTGAAAAATGTTTGGTTGAAATCAAAACAAGTCAAGATGGCTTTGAAGCAGATTCTAACTAAGCACTACTCAAGCTCATCATAAGGTGGAGGAGTTCAGGAGAAAACTTGCTGCTATCCAGGCTCTCCCTGACCTGAATGTGAATGATACATT
Organism: Beta vulgaris subsp. vulgaris; assembly: GCF_026745355.1. Lineage (NCBI taxonomy): Eukaryota > Viridiplantae > Streptophyta > Magnoliopsida > Caryophyllales > Amaranthaceae > Beta > Beta vulgaris. The sequence continues at coordinate 11,413,646 of NC_079205.1, read as the reverse complement.
GCAATGTGAAGAGAAAGATTGTAGTGAAAAGCTCTGATATTGGTCCAAATGGATGACAACATTCTTAGGCAAAAATCAAGAATTAATTGGCTCTCAATGGGAGACACAAATTCCAAATACTTCTTCACTATAGTGAAAGTTAGGAAGGCAAGGAATAGCTCTTCTTTAATTAGTAATAGCAATGATGAAGTTCTGACTGACCCAATTGACATTCAAAATGAACTAATTGGGTTCTATAGATTACTACTGGGGAGGTGTGCTCATACTTTACCAGCAATTGATCTTGTTAATGTTAGATCTGGTGCAAAGCTGAGTTAGAATGCTTGTGAAATCCTTGCAAAACCTGTTTCAGATAATGAGATTGAACATGATATGTTTTCCATAGATGATTCAAAAGCTCCGGGCTTAAATGGCTTAAATGATGTCTCCTTAAAAAGAGTTGGGATATATAAAGGATGATGTTATGGATGCAGTAAAGAGTTCTTTCATAATTCTTATATGCATAGACTCGTGAAAATTATTGTTGTTACCTTGATTCCCAAGAAGGCTAATACTAAATATGCCAAGGATTACAGGCCCATAGCTTGTTGTACAATCCTATACAAAATCATTTCTAAAGTGATTACTCATAGGCTTCATCAGGTTACTGGTGATATAGTTAGTCAATCAGTCAGGTTTTAAACCTAAAAGACATATTATTAACAACATCATCATTTTAGTAACTGAGTTGATTAGGGGGTATAATAGATCTCATATGTCTCCTAGGTGTGTGATAAAGGTAGACATTAAGAAAGCCAATGACTTAGTGGAGTGGATTTTCCTAGAAAACATGTTGAAAGTGTTGGGGCTCCCATTAATATGATTCACTAGATTCTTGCTTTTGTTAGAACAACTTCTTATTCTCACTTAACTAATGAGATTCCTACAAGTTCTTTTAATGCTAGAATACGGTTAAGATAGGGAGACCCTCTTTCACTTCTTGTTTTCCTTGAGCATGGAGTATCTAAGTACGTGTTTGAAAGAGCTTCATCTGGATTCTGACTTTAATTTTCATCTTGAGTGTGAGAGGTTGTAGCTACACACCTCAGGTTTGCAGATGATCTGTTGCTTTTCTCAAGAGCATACATCAATTCAGTCACAAAGTTGATGGTTGTATTTTAAAAGTTTTCTCTTGCTTCTGGTCTTGAGCCTAGTGTTGAGAAAAGTTGTATTTACATGACTAGAGTTACAGGAGAAGAAGCTAGCTCTTTAGCAGCTGATATAAACATGCCTACTGGGACACTGCCTTTTAAATATTTAGGGGTGCTCCTAACTTCAAAGAAGCTCAATCATACTGAATTTAAACCTCTCATTGAATAAATTATAGAGAAAGCTCAGGGTTGGATGACTCATCTGTTCTCTTATGCTGGTATATTGCAATTGGTCAAAACCATCTTGAGCAATATGCAAAATTACTACCGCCACATTTTTCCTTTGTCATTAAAAGTCATTAAGGAAGTGGAGAGCATTTGTAGGAAGTATCTCTGACTGGCAATACTCTTTCTCTAGGAAAGCTCGTATTGCTTGGTATAACTTTCTTAAGCCTAAGTTTGCTGGTGGCTGGAATGTTATTGATATATCTATATATGTCTTTGTGGAATAAAGCTGCAATTTTGAAGTTACTTTGGGTTTTGACTTTTAAAGGAGATAAGCTTTGGGTTATGGATTCATGCTTATTATATCAAGAAAAGAGATATCTATACTCTTGCTATTAGTAGTAACACCTCTTGGCTTCTTAGGAAGATTATTGAATCCAGAAGATTGATTAAAGACATAGGGGATTGGAGTACTGTAACATCAACACCTCTTGGCTTCTTAAGAAAACCTACTCAATTCTCATGAGTGATCAAGATAGAGTGGTTTGGAGAAGAATCTTATGTAATATCAAGGCTTCACCAAACAACAAATTTTCGGTTTTGCTTGCTGTCACTAGTAGAAAAAATGCTTATTGTTGCGGTCATTAAGTGGCCTATTGCGGCGGTTTTGGCTGCGCAGCAATTAAAGGGCGCAGCAACAGGTAATTAATATATTGTTGCGGTTTTTAACCGCAGTAATATATCAACATATTGTTGCGATTTCTAGCGAAAACTGAAGCAATATAATTATTTTATATCAGAAAAATTATGTATATTGCTGCGGTTTCTAGGGAAAACTGCAACAAAATGCTGTATTTTATAATATAAAAAAATGCATATTGCTGCGGTTATCCCTAGAAACCGCGGCAATATGTTGAAATATTGCTGCGGTTTATGGGGAAAACCACAACAATATGCTTATTTCTTATTATAAAATATAGCATATTGTTGCGGTTTTCCTTAGAAACCAACAATATACTGAATTTTTCAAAAAAAATATATTTTATGCACGTATTTCCCATCCAACCTCCTCATGCAAGAAGCAGGATACAGCAAGCAGAATGCAACAATATGCAACAAAATTTTATGCATAAATTTCGACAGAGCTCTGTTTGTAAATTGGATAAACCCATAATTGGGAATTAACCTGTACAATATTATATGCAACAGTTAAAATCCATTATCCAAAATTCATTCAACATTCAACATCCATCATCCAAAATTTATCCAACAACATAACATCTATTCAAAATTCATCAAACATCCATCATCCTCTAAGAACCAATTTTCCTGCAACGTCCACCATCCAAATTCCAAGTTTTATTCAATAAGAAATAAATACCATTTAATCCAACATAGATATCATGCGAATCCAACACACACACACACACACACATATATATATATATATACTACCTCCGTTCTCTTTTAGTTGCAACGTTTGACAAATTGCACTATTCATGTTCTCTTATTTGACCACATTTATTGATTTATATGTTAAACAAAATATAGTCATGTGGGGTTTTGTTTGATTTGTTTCGATGTAAGCTTTCATAATATCAAATTTTTATAATTTTTACTTACATACAATTAGAGATAAAACGATTTGAAATTGTACATTGGCAAGCGTGAAAGTCAAAATGTTGCAACTAAATAAAAACAGAGGTAGTATATATATATATATATATATATATATATATATATATATATATATATATATATATATAATCAAGAACGATAATGTTGGTTGGTACAAGTTGCACTAATTTATATTCGTCTAAAAGTAGAAAAACAAAGAAAATTAATATTAACTAACCTACACAATGCAATTATCAATAAATTATCTTGCCCACTTATTTTTCACCTCATTGATTTGATCTTCCGTATAAGGATCATGGGTAAAGGTACGAGCAACCTGAAAATAATTCACCAAAGTTAGCCTCAAATATTTAAATATATAAAATATGAAATGAATTAATTATAAGTAAACAAAAACTTACTTCATCGAAATCTTCTGAACCAAAATATGAAGTGAGTACGTCAAAAATGTATCGCATGACAAAATAACCGCACTCCATGCCTCCTTGTTGTTGTGGGCACTTTATCAAAAGTTTTAAGAAAATGAGAAAATTTACTGTATAATGAGAATAACGTAGGCTTTTAATTGAATAAAACAAGTCTATTATATCTCAACACGCTTCCAAAGGAGCTTCTCCCAACGAACTGTGTTGCCGCTCAACCTAAAGCTCCTAAAAGCACTACATAACACAATATCAAATGATTTAGACTTTAATTGTTGTATGTTATAATTTCAATTCCTTTTAAATATATCAAACCGATCAACTTACGCTATCATAGGCGGTCTAATATTTAACTTCCGCTCGTTGTGTAAGCTAGCGGAATCAAAGACATAAATTGTCCCGAGCGAGGGACATATGACAAGGAGCATACAATGACGGCTATTGCAAGATTGAGTAACAATAATTACTTAAAAAATTCACATGTCATGGAACAATCAATATTTGTAAAACTATATATTAAGATAGAATATTACTCTTGAAAGATTGGCGCGAAGATGATACTAGCACCACGAACGACAGATCCAATCAAAGCACAATGAATGTAAGTCGTTATATTCTCCAATGTATTCACATCTGCGGTACTCTCCGTACACATCCAACAAACACGTCCAATAGCATCCCCAAATCCATCCAAGTAAGACTGCGTTGCCCTAAAAACTCATTGGCAAAAGAAAATTTTATGTGAAAAAATACAACTATCATATAATGAAATGTAAAAAAAAAAAAAATCAAACCTTTGATTATTGTTACCTCATGTGCACTTGGATAATAGAAATATTAAGCATCTTTCCTTTCAGGAACTGATCAATATCCTCCTTGGTCAGATAAGCGGTGGCATCTCCTGAATAATGGAACAAGGAGCTCGGCAAGATAACACCAACAACATCATCGTCTGCGACGGCAGGGGAAAGCGTATCCGCTAACTCCCCACATTCTTCAGTGAGGGAGTCCAAGAACGATACATCATCGACAACTGGACTATAACGAGTAGCCGAACCGGCTGAAAGTTGCTGGCTAGAACATCTAACAGCCTCCACCGAAATCCCTTTTCATTTTTTAGGTGTCGGTGTAACATAATATTATTTTTGAGAACGTGCGTAAAATTATGAAATATTTCAATTTAATGCTATTATTTTTACAAAAAGGATGGATAAGATTTGAACAGTTACCTCATCACATAACATTTGCACTAAATTTTTTGGCCATTGCACCCACGTACACAAAGCAGTAGTTGTAGTGTCGATTTCATATGCAGGGACGGGGACAGGTAGTGGCACCATACTTCTCTACAAAACGATGAATTTTCATCGAAGGTGATCATTCATCATTCTAGACCCATGAACTATTGTGGTCTCATCAAAAGCATAAGAATGTGCATCTGCCACTAGACGAGTCTTTCCACTAGTTGGATCTATCAAATACAATCGAAATGGAATATCATCCTAACAATAAAGCAAAGTTCTAATTAATTAGGTAAGATAATTATTTGTATAAAGCACATGCATATATAATTTTTATTTGTATAAAGCATATGTATATTTGATAATTATTTGTGTAAAGCACATGTATATATGATAATTATTTGTATAAAGCACGTGTATATATGATAATTATTTGTATAAAGCACGTGTATATATGATAATTATTTGTATAAAGGACGTGTATATATGATAATTATTTGTATAAAGCACATGTATATATAATAGATATATGTACCTTCAACTGAGGAGAATGAGTGTCGGAAAATTCAGATAGTGGAGTACGTAGCTGAGTAGGCTGTGAAGCATATGGCTCGGCACATGGTGAAGCAGATGATGGAACAAATGGTGGAATAGGTGGCTGAGTGGGCTATTAAGGATATGGCACAGAAAACGGTGAAGAAAAAAAAGGATATGGCCTAGTATGTGGCTGAGTGGGATGTGAAATCACCACATTCTGCATATAAGTGGCAATGTCATTTCTCCACCTTTCAGTCATTTTCTACATGAATGCTTCCTCTTGTTCCCGACTCGAGCTTCAATAGTTCCTAGGAGGTGGGCGTCCAAAAGTCTTCCTATAGCCAACATTGACGCCTCAAAAACAAAAAAATGTCCCGAATGGTCTGGCTTCTCTCCAAGAGTCATAAAAAGGGCGTCTCTGTTACGTACTGGATTGAACTCGCCCTTGGCTTGCTTCTCCTTGTACTCCAAGTGCCCAAAGAACAAGTTACAAGTATAATGTAGTTAATAAAGAAAAAACATATTGATATGTCAAACTAAAAATTATACTAATATACATACGTATTTGTCAGCTACAATCTTTGTTTCCTCAACTGGAATAAATCGCTGTTTATTAACATGATCTTTCTTATGCATCACGCACCACCAGTCATCACCCCCGTTAATATGAGAGGACACCGAGGAGGATGGTGTACTAGATGACAATCCAGAATCAAAAGTAGGTGGACAGAAGTTCTCCTGCTTCCACAACTCTCTAGCATCCCTATAATTCCTTTGACCTAAGTGGTGATGATGTGAGTTCATTTTTGCACTCTCGAGCGCCTTTTCTCGCTTTTTCTACAAAAACAAAAACACATTAAGTTAGTAGAGCATAATTTAAATTAATAAAACCAAGTTAATAATTAGATTATAAATTTACTACAACATCATCTGACGTCATAGCCTCTTTAAAGGTAAGCCAATCCTCCTTCTTGATGTGCTTGTATACATCTAGCGGAGTATCACCTATCTTCTCTTTCCTTGATCTGACTCTGATCATTATGAACCAACCAGATACCAATTTGCTCTTAAAATCCCTCCATCTAGAGTTCACAGCAGACAAGTAGTGCTTCCTATATGGAATCGCATCGAGAAGGTCAAACATATTATGTTTTCCATCATAATTTATTATGTTTGAGGTGTTTATAACATAATCTAACTTTAAAATATTCATATTCATTCATTTTAAAATAAAATGGCCCAAAATGGACTAAAATGGTCTATCTTGGTTCTAACATGTCTATATTTTGTATTTTCAATCAAACCTACTATTAAACACACGAAATAAAGTATATATATTATGTTTGAGATATGTTTATAACTTAAACTAACTTCAAACTACTCAAATTTATTCATTTTCAAGTAAAATGATCCAAAATGGACTAAAATGGCCTACTTTTTATTCTAACATGTCTATATTTTGTATTTTCAATCAAAACTACTATGAAACACATGAAAGTAAGTATATATATATATATATATATATATATATATATATATATATATATATATATATATATATATATATATATATATATATATATATATATATATATATATATAATGTTTGACATGTTTGAAACCTAAACTAGCCTCAAACTACTCAAATTCATTCATTTCGAAATAAAATGGCCCAAAATGGACTAAACTAGCCTATTTTTGGTTCTAACATATCTATATTTTGTATTTCAAATCAAAACTACTATTAAAAACATGATACTAAGTATATATATATATATATATATATATATATATATATATATATATATATATATATATATATATATATATATATATATATATATATATATATATATATATATATATATATATATATATATATATATAATGTTTAAAATATTTATAACTTAAATTAACTTCAAACTACTCATATTCATTAATTTTCAAGTAAAATGGACTAAAATGGCCTCTTTTGGTCCTAACATGTCTATATTTTGTATTTTCAATCAAACCCACTATTAAACACATGAAATAGTATATATATGTTATATTTGACATGTATATAACTTAAACTAACTTCAAACTACTTAAATTAATTTATTTTCAAGTAAAATGGCCTATTTTTGGTTCTAACATGTCTATATTTTGTATTTTTAATGAAAAATACTATAAAACACATTAAACTAAGTATATATGTATGATTTTTGATGCGTTTATAACTTAAACTAGCTTCAAACTATTCATATTTATTCATTTCGTAGTAAAATAGCCCAAAATGGACTAATATAGCCTATTTTTGGTTCTAACATATCTATATTTTGTATTTTAAATCAAAACTACTATTAAAAACATGAGACTAAGTATATATAGAATGTTTAAAATATTTATAACTTAAACTAACTTCAAACTATTTATATTCATTCATTTTCAAGTAAATGGACTATAATGGCCTATTTTAATTCTAACATGTCTCTATTTTGTATTTTCATTCAAACCTACTATTAAAATATGAAACAAAGTATATATATGATATATTTGAGATGTTTATAACTTAAACTAAGTTCAAACTACTCAAATTTATTCATTTTCAAGTAAAATGACCTATTTTTGGTTCTAACATGTCCATATTTTGTATTTTCAATCAAACCTACTATTAAACACATGAAACTAAGTATATATATATATGATGTTTGATATTTTTATAACTTAAACTAGTTTCAAACTACTCATATTCATTCATTTTGAAGTAAAATGGCCTAAAAGAGCCATTTTTGATTCTAACATGTCTATATTTTTTATTTTCAATCAAAACTAATATTAAACACATAAAACAAAGTATATATATGTTGTTTGAGCTGTATATAACTTAAACTAGCTTCAAACTACTCATATTCATTCATTTCGAATTAAAATGGCCCAAAATGGGCTAAAATGGCCTATTTTTTGTTCTAACATGTCTATATTTTGTATTTTCAATCAAAACTACTATTAAACATATGAAACTAAGTACATATATGTTGTTTGAGCTGTTTGTAACTTAAATTAGTTTCAAACTACTCATATTCATTCATTTCGAATTAAAATGGCCCAAAATGGGTTAAAATAGCCTATTTTTTGTTCTAACATGTCTATATTTTGTATTTTCAATCAAAACTACTATCAAATACATGAAACCAAGTATATATATAATGTTTGAGGTGTTTATAACTTGAACTAATTTCAAACTATTCATGTTCATTCATTTTCAAGTAAAATGGCCTAAAATGGACTAAAATGGCCTATTTTGGTTCTAACATGTCTATATTTTGTATTGTCAAGAAATTATTCTACTAATGTGTGCAGAATAGGTTAGCCACAACAGCCAGGTTGCATCAGTGGACTATCCCTTGTTCTCTAACTTGTTGTATATGTAACAAGGAACGTGAGAGTTGCGATCACTTATCTTTCGCTTGTGATTATGCTGAGATAATTTGGAAAGCATTGCTGCAAATGCTTAATATGCAGCATCAGAGGAATGATTTTTAGGATGAATTAGCTACTGCTAGTGTGAAAGCTCATAATTCAAGAAGTAAAGAAAAGCTCTATGTAATTTTATTTACAGAATCTGTCTATGCAGTTTGGTTGGAAAAGAATAACAAGATCTTTAAAGGTTGTTTGCTTCAGCCTACTCAAGTTATCAAGGATATTATATTTAGAGTAGCTGTTAATTGTAATGAAAGAGATAGAAGTTTATTGATCTTGTATTTGTTGTTACTTTGTTTTGTTTGTGCTGTTTCTTCCTAATTTGTTGTTAGGAAGTTAGCAGGGCCTTTAGGTTGTATGGTGTGCTCACTAATTTTTTGGTAGCCAAGAATAGTTTTGAATTGCCAAAAAAGAAATCATGTACTTTAGTAGGACTCTTAGTCTAAGGCCCTGTATTTTGGACTTAATTTTAGTTCACTTCTATTTAATTAGTTTCTTCTCGTAGCTTTAGTTCAAGTTTAGTTTAGTTTAGTTCAATTCAATTTAGTGTTCAATTAATTTCAGTCCAAAATAATATGACCTAAAAAGGAATTTATGACTATGCAATTATTTTGATGTGAGGGTGGTTGAGTGGCAAAAAATATTTTGGCATGCAAGAAAGCTACTAGGCTTAATCCTAGTTTAGTTAGATAAAACATATCTTTTGATATTTGGTTTCATTGGCTATATGATGGGAGGGTGGTTGGAAGTCGTAGTCTAACATAAGTCTATCTTTGTACAATTCAGGGTAATTTGTTAGATTAGTCTAGAATTTATATTGCCTATCGGAAAAAACTTTGTTGACCCACCGGGTTGTCTACCCACCTTATGTGGCGTCTTGTGTGGCAGATTACATAGTTTCCTTGGCTTATGTGGGTGCACTGATGTGGCATGTCTTATTGGCAGTCATTGAATAGCTATTAATGCTATGTTTTCTTTGGGATTTTTTTTTTTCACATGTTATCAATGAATTGTTCAACAATTACTCTATACAATGTAATTCATTGTTCCACGTTTTAAGATCCACACAATTTATACTCTCAGGTCTCCTTAAAGAAAATTATTCTCTTCATCTATTTTCATTATGCAGCTAAGAGCCCTCAAATATGGTGGTCATAACAGTATAAATATATTTATTTTTTTATTAAACTGAAAGGGAAAAAAAACACCCTTGTCATTCTAATCAAATTAAAGTTTTGTAAATATCAATTGGACAAATCGATCACTGTCATATATCAACATTATTTTGTTGAACCAATTATTCTAATTATTTTCATCCTGCAAATTCATCATATAAGAAAGGATTGGTTCGAGACTCGGACTTTGTGGATTGGTTATAGCTTCACTAATAGTCTATGTTATGCTTCTTCCTTTAATTTCTATTTCATTTTTGGTGATTCCGTTTTTTCCAACTAGTCGCTACTTGTAATGTTGTTGGAGTGGGGATGGTCGGATGGATGTCTGTAAGGCTCGACTAATTTGAAGTCCTCACTTCATGTATTTTCATTCTTCCTCATTAATGGAATGACATGATACATTATCAAAAACAAAAATCCATCATAAAAAAGACCGATTTATAAAATGGTTAAATACAATTTCAGATTTGATCAACTTTTGATAAAAGAAAAAGACATAGTGATAGAGAAGATTTATGGTTTAAAGTTATCAAAAAACTCAGAAATATAAAAAATTATACATCACAAGAGATATGAGAGAATTGCTTTATATAGGTACTTTTAATGGAGTAAACATGCAAAAACTGAGGAAAAAGGGTCGGGTGCTGATGAAGAAAACGACGACGGCGTTGTACAGATAAGGAAGACTCACGACCCTGCAATGGTTGTTACTTGAAATTCTTTTAGGGCTGATGAAGAAAGGGGCTGTAATATTTTTTCATGAAAGATAAACAGACGCGTGGACTTGTGAAAGAAAATGAGCGAATTGTGGCCATTAGATGTGGTTCACCATTTGTATCCAATGGTTAATAAGAGTGATTTGTGTACTTCATGTTTTATTCTTGTGTGCCCTTGATTGTTCTAATCTGATGGTTTAATTTAGATTTTTCCCATAGTATGGGTTTAGATTTTGCCTTGAAACACAAACAATTCATGTCGACTGTCGTTTAATGATTAAACTAAAATATTTTTTCTTTTTAATAATAATAATAATATTATAACTACTATTAGTGTTATTATCATTAACATTGATACGTTAATTTTTAAAAATATCAACTTGATTAACGTAAGTTTTGAGTTTTAAAGCGGGTATTGATGACGATTAACTCAACTGAAATTTTGTCATTTTTGATTGACGACTTATCAATTTTATTGATCGATACGTTGATCTAATCAATATCGAGCTATCAACTAATTTCATATCGATCATAAGTTTATATATATGCTTGAATTTAAATTAATCCAATATAGATAGCAATAGGACAACAATAATACTAACAATAGTATCTTAATCGAGAATATGTTAGCTTATTAGGATTTATAACTAAACTTATTTTAAACTTTATCCGAACCAATGTAATGTTAAATTTTAATCAAGTACAAAATTATCAATATGCACGTTCATGAATCAACTTAGGTGGACAAAATTAGTTTGTCCACTTATATTGATACACTGATCTTTTCAAATTACACTTTGTCTCAATCCAATTAGATATTTTAAGTTTGCAAATGAATGTATAAATAGATGGCGATTAACTTATAGTCTTATATGATCACTTTAATTATAGGATCATATGATGAAGATTACAATTCTACGCTAACCGAATGATTAATATTACAATTTTATTGTACCACTTCTATTATTTTAATTTTACTATTGCTAAATATCAATTGATCAAGCTTGAACCACATATTGTAGTCATCAGTAATTCATACTATTTAAATCCCCTTTACGCCATATGGTCACTTTAAAAAAAGAATAGTGTAATCCTCCCTTGATTCCGGTGTTCTCATTAACTTAATATATATAGTAATACAACCCTAATCCTCCGCAGTATATCTCTATATAAGATAACTTTACATAATTACTCAATATTTATAGCTACATAATTATATACATTAGCAATGCCTCGATAGTCAACCTCTGCACTAAAGCGTGAGACTGTAGCTTGACGCTTTGAAGACCAATAAATAAGATTATCACCTAAGAAGACACAATACCTAGATGTAATTGATCGATGAAGCTTGTTATATGATCATGTGACTAAGATTTTGATTTGAAACAACTAATTGATCGACGAAGCTTGTTGCACTCCCTTGTGAACCATATGATCACTTGAAGTATATGATGAAGATCGCAATTTTAAACTAACTGATTGATCAATATTCATATTTCAATGTTATCATCCGTATTGTTATAATCTTTTTCGAACCATATGATCACCTTAATTATATGATCATATGAGAAGATTGCGATCTTAAACTAACTGATTAATCAATCTTATAACTTTATTATACGACTATTATTATTTTAATCTAGCCATTGTTGACTATAATTTGATCAAGCTTCAAATATATAGTGTAGTCATTATTAATCCATATTATATTAGTCCGTTTCATTAAGTAATATTCTTTTGTAGTACATTTTGCTTATTTAAATGGTTTCAATTGAGTAATGAGCAAAAATAAAAACTTGGGTGTATTATATATATGCTCACGCTACACTCAAGTGTATACCAAACTTTGTAGTTAACTTATGAAAATACAAGGTGTTGTTTTATAATGTGTCATATACGTTAATTAACAAAAGAATGTTTTTTTTTGGTGAAATAGAAATTATTTTTTTAGGTTCATAAATTATAAATAATATTTCTAAGAAGTAAAAATGTAAAATAATATTATCTATTGTGAATAATATGTCTTTTATTGAAATGATGTTACCTTTTCTTTCACTAACACATATTCGATGAATCTGTGTACAGTAAAAAGATAACTCTTTCTCATTCCATTTGAGAAAAAAAAATGAAACTGAGTATTCCTGCAAAAATAATGTTCCCAAAAGTTTTGCAAAAAAAAAAAGAACGAAGTTTTGATAATATTATTTTACTATTTATATTATCTATAATGAAAAAAATGAAACTAAATAATAGAAGCTATTTTTCATTAAGGATAGGAATTACTTTATCACTGAAGTTGTAGATAATTCTTTCACTTAAACCCAAAGCAAACCAAATTGAAAGAATATCATCTCTAACGTTAACAATTCTTTCACTAGATGTCTACAGTAATTATACATGGGAACCATGAAAAACTTTTGGGTACCCCATATGTATGGTTCCCATGTCATTGATGGCCAATTTTCAAATTTAAGTTCTCAACCTGATTTTCCCACTCAAATTGTTCTATATAAATCATCTTTCACCAGCCGTTATGTAACTTGCCTCACATTTGATACTAGCAAGAGAAATGAAAATGGAGGGAATAAAAAAAGGTAACCCAAATTCAGTTGGTGAGTGCATTTCACAATTTTCACCAAGAGGAATGAAATCCTTGTATGAAAGAACAATGTCTGAGTACAACAAACAAACTCTTGAGGTTAAGGAATTGATCAAGCGTTTGTTGATCATGGGAGAGGGTGCTAAAATGAAGAAGCTATGGCAATGGACAACCCACTTGTTACGCTTGTGAAGATGACTTTTGAAGAAGAGAGCTTACTCAATAGTGGTACTTCCTATGAGTCTCCTTCAGCTTTATACAAATCGCCAAAGATGAAGAAAAAACTTTTCGGGGGAACTCCTTCATCATCATCAAAGAAGAAGACAAAAGTGAATCATGAATTTACGGATGCTTTCAAGGTTGTTGCAAAAGGTGTTACTGAAATTGTGAACGTTGATTCGGATGATTTCGGTTTTGAGTATTTTATTGTGTTGTTTGATGGAAGAACTAGTATCTAGTTTTTTTGTTTCTATCTTTTCTATTTCAATGTCATGAGTTGGACTTATTTGTCTCATGTAAATGAAAATTCCAGTGATGAATGGGTATAATAAGTTCCTATGTTTTTATTATATTTTGTCCTCTCAAAAAAAAATTATGTTTTGTTAAATTAGGCAAATTGGATAACTAGGTAAATAAGGGATATGCCACATTTGATCGTTTTCCCTTGAAAAAAAGGTAAATAATAAGGGATAGATTTTTCATAGCAAATCAATTTAAAATATTCTATCATCCTACTCTGTTAAGCAATCAAAGATATGATTCCAGATTATATGGTAACATAAATTTTATTCATTGCACCATAAATATTCAGCAGTTGGCTATGTTAGTATGGTTGGGCAGGAGAGGGACGCGAGGTGCGATAGAATTCACGGGGGTGCGACGTGTCGAATATTGTATTTGCTGGGCATGCCGGGTAAATTCGCGAGATGTGACGAAGGTCCCTGGGTGCAACACGAGCTTGATCTTCATACATGAAATTATTAACAGTAAAATGCTCAAATGGATTTGATAGTATTATTATGCAAGAGTTGAGTGTTTTGATTAATACATAAGCTTGATGTTCTCCTTAAGCAATTCTCAAAACATTCATACTCATTCTATTTCAAGTTTCAACAATATTTCCAGGATAAATTCTCTTAGGCGTCAATTGATTTGTTCAAATACATATGCTTTCACATTATTGCACTTTATTTGTTCTTCTCCACTGTCCAATCACTCCCCAACCATCCAAAAAATTACAATTCTTGGTCAGCTTTAAGAGTGATTAATTTAGAAAAAAAAGGTCCATTTTTTTCCCAACAAAAGCTACTCTTCTTCATATTTCTGTCTCTGTTGCAAGATAGATTTTCTCTTATTGCACCTATTCCTGAGTTTCTGACAAGTTCCGCATCCATCCTACGACTATTATTAGGTTCTAATAAACATATTAGAGCTTTCTTATGAATATCTTACCTCCCAAGACTTTGAGAATGAAGTAAACATGGTTGAATAATACATACATGTCCTATCATTTAAAGTATTCTACTATTCTTCCATCTTTGATAAGTATTAATTTAAGTAATAATATAGTTTTGTACAGGAAGGATTCCAAGTTGCTATTTTAATTAATTTTACATCCATTTTCATATAAGTGCACCTTTCAGTTACTTTAATTAAGGGGAATGGAAATTAGATATAGGCTATGTGAGTATTGACATATTTGCGTGACCATGGAAATGTAAGAAGAACAATATATGGAGTATATAATAATTTCAAGCAATTGTACAAAACATAAAATGAAATAAAATAAATCAATCAAAGTAGCTACTTTGAGTTCCTAGAATTACAGGGCACCTGATTACTTATATAGAAAACTGAAAAGAAAGAAAACATTCATACTCCTCAATCTTTCCCATTATTTGGATAATTACGGAGTGATGTATTACAAGTTGTCCAAATACTAGTTAGGAAGGATATTTTGTGTGAATACTTACATGGCCACCTACAATAGCGGATGCTTAACTTATTAATATTTATTTTTGGATGATTGGTTGATTCTACCTTATTTCGATGTTGATCTAACTGTATACAAAGTAGAATTATACAACTTAATATGTTTATTTTATGCATCTTTGGACATAATATAAGGGGAATGAATTCTGTTTTCTGTGATTTTTTTCCTATATCTAAAGAAAATAAGGCCTTTAAGGAACACAATGTGTAGTTCATAACATAAATTTTCAATTCATTTACTCACAATTAGTAATACTAATAGACATGAGTTAATAGAAACACAACTTCTATTGTTTGAAGATGTCACCACAATTCCACAACTTAATGATGTAGCACCAAAATTAAACTAATAGAGATCATCCAACAAAAATACAACTCCGCTTGTGAAAAATGAGCCTCCACGATTCAGCAACTTAATGATGTTTAAATTAGTCATCACGTAAGAATTGTTTAAATCTGTTTTCATTCCCTACTCCTGGACGAGAAGAATTTGAACCTGCAAATAAAAATTAAGAAGTGTTACAATGAAATACACTTATATTATACATCTTTAAGTACAACTATATGCTAGTCTTATGTCAAAAGCAAGTACTTACTTGGTCTCATCTGTGTTGGTGCATCAAACTTTTAACATTGGAAAATTAAACATGAACTTAATATAATGCTTAACTTTAAAAAAAATAGTCATAGCAGACAATTTGTTGTAAATAAATAACTTACTCGCATCCCTTGAAAATGAGGATAAGAAGGCATTGAAATTCCTCAAACTTTTTGGATGTATAAAGGCATTGAAATATGCTCTCACTTACATATTCAGTGAAACACATTATTGGCTTATTAATTGAACTAAAAGTTTCACTTTCGTCATTTGCCCGTTTTGCCTAGTGCAAGGCAATATTGATCAACAAATTCTTTCAACAAAGTGTTCAGATTCACAAATGCTTTAAAAAAGTTATTCATACTTTCACTCCGTTGGGTACTAGACATTCCAGCCCAAAAGTTATCCTTAAAATAAACAGGAACTCATCTATGCCTTAGAACATACATATCGTTAAACCAATTAACATCCTCCAACTTATATTTTACCAACATATCTCCATAATTCTTTTCAAACTCTTCAACATGAAGAGAATCATGGAGAGCACGTTTCAATGCCTTACGAATATCATCTCTTGCTTCATGAAAATTTAGATGTTTTTTTGCATTTCTCAAAATATGCCAAATACACCATCGAAGTTTGGTATTAGGAAAAACCTCTTTGATTGCATTACCTATATTATTAGAAATAATTTTAAAAGTAACCTTTTGACAAATTATTAAGAAATAAAATAAAATAAAATGCATTAGAGCAAGTATTAAAGTGTATGAAGGTTACCTATAGCCATGCATTGATCAATTATAATACAATTTGGAGCTTTTCCGGACATACATGCTAGCCACGTCTTAAGCAACCAAACATAGTTAATTGTATCCACTCCAGAAATTAGAGCACATCCAAGTAAGATTGATTGATTGTGATGATTCACACCTATGATTGGGAAAAATGGCATCTTATATCTATTCCTCAAGTATGTGGTGTCAAATGATATAACATCTCCAAAGTCTCGATATGCAGCTCTACACCTTCCATCAGCCCAAAAGATATTTTTAAGTGTGCCATCATCGTCTGTGTCGTACATGTAATAAAAATCTTTGTCTTTGGAAGACATCTCAATAAAATGTTTCTCCGTGGCAGCAAAATTTCCTTCTTGAAGACACAATCGCCTATGTTTGCTCACTAAATTTCTACAATATTTTTCGGAGAAAGGAACAGCTCCAAATCCTCCATAACGCACAACAAATGTGGCATAATTTCTGCTAATAGGTACTCCTGCCCTCTCATTTGTCATAATAATCTTCTTGTTGTGTGGACTAATAAATCGATAGTTGGACATGAATCTAGAATTTAAGGGATCCAAAGGATGGTTATGCTCCAAAATTATAGTAGTGAGCTTCCATCTGCTAGCATTTTTGTCAACTGAGGCAGTAATCTTAGCTTTACAACCAGTAATCTGAGTGTGTGCCGCTTTTGATGGATCTTTCTCTCTGGAATTGAATTTTCCTTCTTTCGTACATGCTAATCTCAACCTTGTGCAATCATTGCCATTTCCGCTGTCGATTCCTTTAACATTTTCCCGACTTCTAATTTTCATTTGAAACCCATTTTGTCTTCCAAATTCATGGTAGTAACTGATTATTTCCTCATAAGATCCAAATGTCATGCCTACACTAGGTGGTACTAGTGGCTCTTTAATTGTTGTGGGTGTTGGTTCATATAAGGATATACCATTACATTCATTTGGATTTTGATCACCTCTTAATACATTATCATCTTCAATAATGTCATCTCTGATCATATCTAATTCAGTGTCTGTACTAAAGTCGATACCCGAGCATTCATGACTACTACATTCTTCACTAGGATATCCAATATTGAGATCAATAACCTTTTTTCCACCTCTAGCAACTTGTTCATCATTTGTAGCCATTGTAATTATTCTACATTATTTTTATAAATTTAGCTAATATGTTAAACAGAATAATAATGATATATCATGGATGGAGACTAAAAAGATGATTTAACACAATACATTATCATGCACCATGTTAACATTTATCTCTAATAGTTACAAATTTTGCAAGTTTAAAGATAACAAAATTGGGCAATAAAAAATCTTAAGAACACTACAACAATTCCAAGAATATATACCCATAGAGTTAGTTACTTTGTTACATACCTTATTCGTGATTATGAAAATCGCTTAACAAGAGGTTTTTTGTCGGCATTAATAATCCCAAATTCTACAACTTGATGAAGGTAAATGATAATTATCAAGTGATGAGTGAATTTCTTTTTCAAATATAGAAGATTTTTTTTGAAATAATAGAGTTTTAAGACTGACAGTAAAATGGAGAAAGAAATTTGATGAGGTTGCTAAACCATTGAATATGAGCTCCCTTTATCCACTGTCAAATGCAAAGGTCTTTTACTATTTAATTTTTTTTCACTTATTTACTTTAAGTAAAGTTTGTTTTAGTAAATTGAAATGTACATTGATAATAGAGTTGTACCATTGATTTAAAATCTCCCCAAATGATCGTGTGATTGTTGTGTACCTTTCCTAATATTTGACAAAAAAATCAGATGGAGAATGCAAATTAAAGAGTCTTTATTGAAAATCTTCATGTCGCCTACCCACATGACGTGGATGCTGATGTGGATACAAGTAACTATGTTTAGTTGTTCAAGACGTGGCTAGCATGTATGTCCGAAAAAGCTCCAAATTGTATTATAATTGATCAATGCATGGCTATAGGTAACCTTCATACACTTTAATACTTGCTCTAATGCATTTTATTTTATTTCTTAATAATTTGTCATAAGTAGACTTTGAAAATTATTTCTAATAATATAGGGAATGCAATCAAAGAGGTTTTTCCTAATACCAAACATCGATGGTGTATTTGGCATATTTTGAGAAATGCAAAGAAACATCTAAATTTTCATGAAGCAAGAGATGATATTCGTAAGGCATTGAAACATGCTCTCCGTGATTCTCTTCATGTTGAAGAGTTTGAAAAGAATTATGGAGATATGTTGGTAAAATATAAGTTGGAGGATGTTAATTGGTTTAACGATATGTATGCTCTAAGGCATAGGTGGGTTCCTGTTTATTTCAAGGATAACTTTTGGGCTGGAATGTCTAGCACCCAATGGAGTGAGAGTATGAATAACTTTTTCAAAGCATTTGTGAATCTGAACACTTCGTTGAAAGAATTTGTTGATCAACATAGCCTTGCACTAGGCAAACGGGCAAATGACGGGTACATTAAAACTTTTCGTTCAATTAATAAGCCAACGATGTGTTTCACTGAATATGTAAGTGAGAGCATAATTCAACGCCTTTATACATCCAAAAAGTTTGAGAATTTCAAGATCAAGTGTGTTTGGTGACTTATACTAGTGCAACAAAATTTCAAGATGATGGAAGAGTTTGTGTGTATGATGTGGTGAAAAAAAAGGCTAAGTGGCCTCAGAGACAAAATTTTAAAGTGACATTAGATCGAGACTTATGAGTGTAAACATTTTGAATTTAGGGGAATTTATGTTGTCATGTAGTTCGTGCATATCACGAGGAGGATGTTGAGTGTGTTATTGAGAAGTACATCGTATCTAGATGGAGAAAAGATATGGTACGAGATTACACAAGAGTCTCGGTTCCATATTACACTCCCGATAAAAATCCACAAGCGAAAAGGCATAGTTCTTTGTATAAAGAATTTGAAGAAATTGCTTCTTTGGCAATCATATATGAGAAACCTTATTCTTTCTGGATGGAATCTTTATCTAAGTTGATGTTGGAAGTGAAGGCATTGGGTGAACGATGTCGAGAAGTACCCCCAAACTGTGAGTACAATTGCTAAATTATATGGAAGACATTTCTCATAAGGAGATAAAGCTGAAGAAGAACATAGTCATCAACATGAGGATTTAGGGCACCAACAAAAAGTCAATGATCCAGTAGATCGTAGAGGTAAAGGAAAAAAACCAAGCAAGAGGAAAGGATATGCAAATGAGCAATAGTCTGCTATATACAAGAAGAGTCATCATCACACATCTGATTAAAATATTGGATATGGAAAGTGGTCAGAAGTATTTATTTTTTCTAAAGAAAGTGGTCACAATTATTAAAAGATATTATATTGCATACATGTAGATGAAAATAAGATTTGATGAACTTTTTTTCTCCAATTAGGATCAATCCCAGTTCCACGGAATAAAGTATGCAATAATGTCAAATTATATTCCTAGCTCTTCTAATGCACAAGTAAGTGTTTTACTTTTGGGAATGTTTGTCCTCTATGTAGTTGTTACTGTGGAGGTAGATTTTTTCTAATTTTTTTATATTTCCTTTATGCAGTTGTATAATCAATATGGACGTAATGGTGCACACAGGAATTTTATGCCTTCTTATCCTCATTTTCAAGGGATGCGAGTAAGTTATTTATTTACAACAAATTGTCTGCTATGACTATTTTTTTTAAAAGTTGAGCAATATATTAACTTCATGTTTCATTTTCCAATGACGAAGTTTGATGCACCAACACAGATGGGACCAAGTCAGTACTTGCTTTTGACATAAGACTAGCATATAATTGTACTTAAAGATGTATAATATAAGTGTATTTCATTGTAACACTTCTTAATTTTTATTTGCAGGTTCATATTCTTCTCGTCCAGGAGTAGGGAATGAAAACAGATTTAAACAATTCTTACGTGATGGCTAATTCAAACATCATTAAGTTGCTGAATTTTGGAGGCTCATTTTTCACAAGCGGAGTTGTGATTTTGTTGGATGATGTCTATTAGTTTAATTTTGGTGCTACATCATTGAGTTGTGGAATTGTGGTGACATCTTCAAACAATAGAAGTTGTGTTTCTATTAACTCATGTCTAGTAGTCTTACTAATTGTGAGTAAGTGAATTGAAAATTTATGTTATGAACTACACATTGTGTTCCTTAAAGGCCTTTTTTTTAGATATAGCCAAACAATCACAGAAAACAGAATTCATTCCCCTTATATTATGTCCAAAGATGTATAAAATAACCATGTTAAGTTGTATAATTCGACTTTGTATACAGTTAGATCGACGCCAAAATAAGGTAGAATTAACCAATCATCCAAAAATAAATATTAATAAGCATCCTATTGTAGGTGGCCATGTAAGTATCCACACAAAATATCCTTCCTAACTAGCGTTTGGGTAACTTGCAGTACATCACTCCGTAATTATCCAAATAATGGGAAAGATTGAGGAGTATGAATGTTTTCTTTCCCTTCAGTATTCTGTATAAGTAATCAGGTGCCCTCTAATTCTAGGAACTCAAAGTAGCTACTTTGATTGATTTATTTTATTTCATTTTATGTTTCACACAATTGCTTGAAATTATAATATACTCCATATATTGTTCTTCCTACATTTCCATGGTCACGCAAATATGTCAATAGACTCACATAGCCTATATTTAATTTCCATTCCCCTTAACTAAAGTAAGTAAAAGATGCACTTATATGAAAATGGATGTAAAATTAATTAAAATAGCAACTTGGAATCCTTTCTGTGCAAAACGACATTACTTAAATTAATACTTAGTAAAGATGGAAGAATAGTAGAATACTTTAAATGATATGACATGTATGTATGATTTAGCTATGTTTATTTCATTCTCAAAATCTTGGGAGGTAAGATATTCATAAGAAAGCTCTAATATGTTTATTAGAACCTAATAATAGTCGTAGGATGGATGCGGAACTTGTCAGGCACTCAGGCATAGGCGTAATAAGAGAAAATCTCTCTCGCAACAGAGAGAGAAAGATGAAGAAGATCAACTTCCGTTGGAAAAAAATGGACCTTTTTTTTCTAAAATAATCACTCTTAAAGCTGAGCAAGAATTGTAATTTTTTGGATGTTTTGGGGGTGATTGGACAGTGGAGAGGAACAAATAAAGTGCAATAATGTGAATGCATATGTATTTGAAAAAATCTATTGACGCCTTAAGAGAATTTATCCTGGAAATATTGTTGAAACTTGAAATAGAATGAGTATAAATGTTTTGAGAATTGCTTAAGGAGAACATCAAGCTTATGTATTAATCAAAATACTCAACTCTTGCATAATAACACTATCAAATCCATTTGAGCATTTTATTGTTAATAATTTCATGTATGAACATCAAGCTCGTGTCGCACCCAGGGACCTTCGTCACATCTCGCGAATTTGCCCGGCCTGTCCAGCAAACACAATATTCGACAGGTCACAACCCCGTGAATTCTATCGCACCTCGCCACCCTCTCCTGCCCAACCATACTAACATAGCCAACTTCTGAATATTTATTGTGCAATGAATAAAATTTACGTTACCATATATATGTAATCATATCTTTGATTGCTTAACAAATTAGGATGATATAATATTCTAAATTGACTTGCAATGAAAAATCTATCCCTTATTATTTACCTTTTTTTTAAGGGGAAGCGATCAAATGTGGCATATCCCTTATTTACCTAGTTATCCAATTTGCCTAATTTAACAAAAAATAAATTTTTTTTTGAGAGGACAAAAAATAATAAAACCATAGGAACTTATTATACCCATTCATCACTGGAATTTTCATTTAAATGAGACAAATAAGTCCAACTCATGACATTGAAATAGAAAAGATAGAAACAAAAAAACTAGATAATAGTTCTTCCATCAAACAACACAATAAAATAATCAAAACCGGAATCAATCTGAATCAACGTTCGCAATTTCAGTAACACGTTTTGCAACAACCTTGAAAGCATTCGTAAATCCATGATTCACTTTTGTGTTCTTCTTTGATGATGATGAAGGAGTTCCCCGAAAGTTATTTCTTCATCTTTGGCGATTTGTATAAAGCTAAAGGAGACTCATAGGAAGTAGTGAAGTACCACTATTGAGTAAGGTCTCTTCTTCAAAAGTCATCTTCACAAGAGTAACAAGTGGGTTGTCCATTGCCATAGCTTCCTTCATTTTAGCACCCTCTCCCATGATCAACAAACGCTTGATCAATTCCTTGACCTCAAGACTTCGTTTGTTGTAGTCAGACATTGTTCCTTCATAAAAGAATTTCATTCCTCTTAGTGAAAATTGTGAAATGCACTCACCAACTGAATTTGGGTTACCTTTTTTTATTCCCTCCATTTTCATTTCTCTTGCTATGTATCAAATGTGAGGCAAGTGACATAAGGGCTGGTGAAAGATGATTTATATAGAACAATTTGAGTGGGAAAATCAGGTTGAGAACTTAAATTTGAAAATTGGTCGTCAATGACATGGGAACCATACATATGGGATACCCAAAAGTTTTTCATGGTTCCCATGTATAATTACTGTAGACATCTAGTGAAAGAATTGTTAACTTAGAGATGATATTCTTTCAATTTGATTTGTTTTGGGTTTAAGTGAAAGAATTATCTACAACGTTAGTGATAAACTAATTCCTATCCTTAATGAAAAATAGCTTCTAGGATTTAGTTTCATTTTTTTCATTATAGATAATAAAATAGTAAAATAATATTATCAAAACTTCGTTCTTTTTTTTTTTTGCAAAACTTTTGGGAACGTTATTTTTGCAGGAATACTCAGTTTCATTTTTTTCTCAAATGGAATGAGAAAGAGTTATCTTTTTATTGTACACAGATTCATCGAATATGTGTTAGTGAAAGAAAAGGTAACATCATTTCAATAAAAGACATGTTATTCACAATAGATAATATTATTTTACATTTTTACTTCTTAGAAATATTATTTATAATTTATCAACATAAAAAAATAATTTCTATTTCACCCAAAAAAAAACATTCTTTTATAAATTAACATATATGACACATTATAAAACAATACCTTTTGTATCTTCATAAGTTAACTTCAAAGTTTGTTATACACTTGAGTGTAGCGTGAGCATATATAGTACACGCAGGTTTTTATTTTTGCTCATTACTCAATTGAAACCATCCAAATGAGCAAAATGTACTACAAAGAATATTGCTTAATGAAACGGATTAATATAATATGGATTAATAATGACTACACTATATATTTGAAGCTTGATCAAATTATAGTCAACAATGGCTAGATTAAAATAATAAAAGTCGTACAATAAAGTTATAAGATTGATCAATCAGTTAATTTAAGATCGCAATCTTCTCATATGATCATATAATTAAGGTAATCATATGGTTCGAAAAAGATTATAAATATACGGATGATAACATTGAAATATAAATATTGATCAATCAGTTAGTTTAAAATTGCGATTTTCATCATATACTTCAAGTGATCATATGGTTCACGAGGGAGTGCAACAAGCTTCGTCCATCAATTAGTTGTTTCAAATCAAAGTCTTAGTCACATGATCATATAACAAGCTTCATCGATCAATTACATCTAGGTATTGTGTCTTCTTAGGTGATAATCTTATTTATTGGTCTTCAAAGCATCAAGCTATAGTCTCACGCTTTAGTGCCGAGGTCGACTATCGAGGCATCGCTAATGTATATAATTATGTAACTATAAATATTGACTAGTTATGTAAAGTTATCTTATATAGAGATATACTGAGGAGGATTAGGTTGTATTACTATATATAGTTAATGAGAATACCGGAATCAAGGGAGAATTACACTATTCTTTTTTTAAAGTGATCATATGGCGTAAAGGGGATTTAAATAGTATGAATTACTGATGACTACAATATGTGGTTCAAGCTTGATCAATTGATATTTAGCAATAGTATGTAAAATTAAAATAATAGAAGTCGTACAATAAAATTGTAATATTGATCATTCGGTTAGCGTAGAATTGCAATCTTCATCGTATGATCCTATAATTAAAGTGATCATGTAAGACTATAAGTTAATCGCCATATATTTATACATTCATTTACAAACTTAAAATATCTAATTGGATTGAGACAAAGTGTAATTTGAAAAGATCAGTGTATCAATATAAGTGGACAAACTAATTTTGTCCACCTAAGTTGATTCATGAACGTGCATATTGATAATTTTGTACTTGATTAAAATTTAACATTACCTTGGTTCGGATAAAGTTTAAAATAAGTTTAGTTATAAATCCTAATTAGCTAACATGTTCTCGATTAAGATACTACTGTTAGTATTATTATTGTCCTATTGCTATCTATAATGGATTAATTTAAATTCAAGTAAATATATAAACTTATGATCGATATGAAATTAGTTTATAGCTCGATATTGATTAGATCAACGTATCGATCAATTAAATTGATAAGTCGTCAATCAAGTTGAGTTAATCGTCATCAATACCCGCTTTAAAACTCAAAACTTACGTTAATCAAGTTGATATTTTTAAAAATTGTATCAATGTTAATGATAATAACACTAATAATAGTTATATTATTATTATTATTAAAAAGAAAAAATATTTTAGTTTAATCATTAAAAACGACAGTCGATGTCGACTTGTTTGTGTTTCAAGGCAAAATCCAAACCCATACTATAGGAAAAATCTAAATTAAACCATCAGATTAGAACAATCAAGGGCACACAAGTATAAAACATGATGTACACAAATCACTCTTATTAACCATTGGATTCAAATGGTGAACCACATCTAATGGCCACAATTCGCTCATTTTCTCTCACAAGTCCACGCGTCTGTTTATCTTCCATGAAAAAATATTACAGCCCCTTTCTTCATCAGCCCTAAAAGAATTTCAAGTAACAACCCTTGCAGGGTCGTGAGTCTTCTTTATCTGTACAGCGCCGTCGCCGTTTTCTTCATCAGCACCCGACCCTTTTTCTTTTGTTTTTGCATGTTTACTCCATTAAAAGTACCTATTAGGGATGGGCAAGGGTAGGGTCTGGGCCGGGTCCAGCTGGACCCTAGACCCGGACCCTAAATATTTTTGCAGACCCAGACCCGGACCCGGACCCTAAGGGTCTGAAAAAATTGGACCCTGACCCGGACCCTTAGGGTCTGGAGGGTCTGGAGGGTCTAGAGGGTCTGGAGGGTCCAGGCCTAAATTTTTTATTTTGCCAAATTTTCAGCATTATTAATATCAATAATCATCTGAAATCCGCATGAAACAAACACAAACATATAAATTGAAAAAAAACGAAACAAACACAAACATAAACTTATAAACTAGAAAAAAACCGAAACAAACACAATTCACAAACATATAAACTGAAAAAAAAACGAAACAAAAACACAAACATACAAACTGAAAAAACGAAACAAACACAACTTACATAAGAGTTCAGAATGGGTGTTTTGGTGTTTTAGTTTAGGTTTTAGTCTTTTAGAAAATCAGTTTGTTTTTTTTAAAAAAAGTTAAGATGTATATATTAAATAAGTTTAGGGTCTAAGGGTCGGGTCTGGGTAGGGTCTGGGTCCAAAATTTTAAGACCCGGACCCTAAAAAATTTACTTGGACCCAGACCCGGACCCGGACCCTTAGGGTCTGAAAAAGTTGGACCCAAACCCTTAAATTAGGGTCGGGTCTAACAGGGTTTGGGTAGGGTCCTGGACCCATGCCCATCCCTAGTACCTATATAAAGCATTTCTCTCATATCTCTTGTGATGTATAATTTTTCATATTTCTGAGTTTTTTGATAAATTTAAACCATAAATCTTCTCTATCACTATGTCCTTTTCTTTTATCAAAAGTTGATCAAATCTGAAATTGTATTTAACCATTTTATAAATCGGTCTTTTTATGATGGATTTTTGTTTTTGATAATTTATCATGTCATTCCATTAATGAGGAAGAATGAAAATACATGAAGTAAGGACTGCAGATTAGTCGAGCCTTACAGATATCCATCCGACCATCCCCACTCTAACAACATTACAAGCAACGACTAGTTGGAAAAAAACGGAATCACCAAAAATGAAATAGAAACTAAAGGAAGAAGCATAACATAGACTATTAGTGAAGCTACAGCCAAGCCACAACGTCCGAGTCCCGAACCAATCCTTTCTTATATGATGGATTTGCAGGATGAAAATAATTAGAATAATTGGTTCAACAAAATAATTTTGATATATGACAGTGATCGATTTGTCCAATTGATATTTACAACATTTTAATTTGATTAGAATGACAAGGGTGTTTTTTTTCCCTTTCAGTTTAGTAAAAAAAAATACATATCTATACAGTTATGACCACCGTTTTTGAGGGCTCTTAGATGCATAATGAAATGAGATGAAGAGAAGAATTTTCTTTAAGGAGACCTGAGAGTATAAATTGCGTGGATCTTAAAACGTGGAACAATGAATTACATTGTATAGAGTAATTGTTGTACAATCCATTAATAACATGTGAAAAAAAACCAAAGAAAACATAGCATTAATAGCTATTCAATGACTGCCAATAAGACATGCCACATCAGTGCACCCACATAAGCCAAGCAAACTATGTAATCTGCCACGCAAGACGCCACATAGGGTGGGTAGACAACCCGGTGGGTCAGCAGAGTTTTTTCCCTTGAAGTAAAAGTGAACTCTCAATTTCAATCACTTCAATGACATGAAAATTTTCAAACACTTAATCTTTTAAAGACCTTAAACATTTCAACACTTCAACTTTTCAGGTACTTGAAATGCCTTGCCAAATATGTAAACAAGAATTAGACCCTAATATATCACTTAATTATAAGAAAAAACACATGGAGTTGGAAACCCAATAACAACCTCTATAAGAAGTCGGGTACAAGAAAAACATTGAGTGATTGAAAGAACAAAACAACAAACTAAATCCAAATAATAGAAACTAGTTAAAAATGGATGTTCCATTATAAGATGACTCAATTTCTTAACCCCGAACAGAGCCACAAGTAGTCCTAATCTGACCTTGTGTGCCTGAAAGACAACCAACTCTAGCCAAATTATTCAATGCAACACCGAAATTAAGATCAAAATCAGCCTTGTTAGCTGCAAAATGTGCCACAATTGAGCTTGTCAATGGGTTAAATACAATGTCTTGATCAATTTGTAGAACTCCAAGACGTTTTCGTATTGAGTTGTAGTAGCCATTGTCTACAGACTTGGGAGTTATTTGGTCAAGATTGGTGAAGTTAACACCAGTTCCATTCTTTGGACATGTACTCTTAAGAACTGGTAGAAACTTTGGATGAATGCTCGGGTCGGATGCTCCGGGATTGCCTCCGAAATTGTACAAACGATCTTGAAAATTGACACAATGTGATATGCCAACAGTATGACCACCTACATTGGTAATCAGAAGAGATAAGTAGAGTTATTGAGGTTAAAGAAATTGTCACATCCACACTATGACACTAATAGCTTAATGTATAAATGTAATGTAATCAAAATTCTGATGGTTGTATATAAGAAAATATATGGTTTACCCATAAGAAGGACAAAGTCTTCTACAGATAATCCTATGACATTAAACATTGATACGGCCTTGGGCACGGGCACGTCTGGTGCAGGTAGGTTGCTCTTGGCTTCACTAGCACGAGAGATAACGCCATCTCGTCTTCCAGTTTCGACGTCGTACCAATTTGTGCGGCCGCTTGCCTGAAGATCAGAGTAGTAATTGACATACAGAATGTAAGGAGATATGAAATGTACATCTCATTTTGTTTGCAATATGAAGTACGTAGTATAAAGTGAATGTGATGACAATTTTGTTAAGCACTAATGGTAATGCATACTTTATGTGATATGGGTTCTTTAGAGTTAGCTCCTTATATTGAGATTAATACAAATTCAATGGATTATTTAGCGATAACATTAATTTTACTTACCAAGTATACAGTAACTCTTGTGACTATGACAATTATGTCGGCACAAGAAACAACTTCTGGACAAATTTCCTCCACAGCCTTTTTTATATCCTCGATGAGTTCGTAGCCTCTAACTGTTCTATTTGGCCCGGCAGTCTTCTCAGTGTCATTTCCATTGAGTAGAATTGATGCATCACATCCCTATTCACCAAATCATAATATAACATATATCTCACTTCTTAATAGATAATAAATATAAGTACCTTATGGGAAAACAAATTAATATGCATCATCAATAATTATTAGCTATGGGTAGACAGTAGACCTGGTTATTGGACAAGGTAGCCTAATAGCTAAAGAGTTAGGGTCAAATCTAAAAAGCTTTAATTAGACAGGGTTTTATTGGACAAGGTCATAATAGGAAACCCGATGATTTTGAAAAATAAAATAGATTTTGTAGAAATAATTACATATTCGGATTCACATTTATTTAAACTCACTTTTGGCTCTCTTTTTTCTTTGTTTTTCTTGTTCGTTTGCTAGCACGCCCATTATTGACCCGCTACCCATTTGCCCCGACCTGGTAACGACCCTTTATGAGGTGACCCTCTTATGACCCAACCTACTTATAACCTGCACTTATCCTGACCCAACCTGCTCAATAACCAAGTCTACTATGTGGCAAGTTACAAATTTAAAATCCTTCATCTCATGTTTTTAATAATATATTTATATTGATATATATTGATTGAAAGCTAGTACAGGAACATACCCTAACAAAGCAATCATGGAAGAGCATACGAAGCATAGCAGCTGCGAGAGTAGAGTCTTGTTCATACGCCGATTCCACTCTCTGACGGATAAATTGCTCAACATCAAAATCAACATCTTGACACTTTCCTTGATAAAAACCAACGTTCAACTGCCCGTAACACTGGCCAACCAGGGCCATGACGATGAGCCCCAGGGCCAGTGCCGCCACCGCCGTCGAATTGTCTCTCCTCATGACTATTATTCCCTTCAACTTCTACCTCAATTCAAGATCTTACTCCTTATTAACCAATCTGTGGAAGCTGGTTTTATATAGGGAATCCATTTCCTAAGCTAAGTTATGGTTTAGAAAGGTAATGCATGGCTAAATGGTAAATGATGTCCACTATCAAGCATGCTTGGTTACATGCAACCAACTAATTAAGCAAATGACTATATGCCATGTCTTTCTTTGTACAGCCTGAATTCTGCTAGGTCGATTGACGATTGTGTTTGCAAGCTGGCTCGATATTTCTTAATTTTATATAAAAGGCCTAAAATTAGAATCATATAATGGATTTTCTTTTCATAGAATAAAGGAAAAATTGATTTAATCAGTCCCAACTATAGACGTCCTGACAAAAACAGTTCCAACTATTGTTTTTTATTGTTCAGTCCCAACTTTGAAGGGTGTTTTACAATAATAGTCTCAGCAGGTAAAAAACCTGTTGTACCAGGTAATTTTCCTTTTTTTTTGCTATCTTCTTCCTCCCTCCATCCTTCCTTCACTGCTCCCTCCTCTTCTCAACTGCCACCCACCCCTCTCAACTGCCACCCGTCTCTCTCACCTTCCACCCCACTACCCACTACCCCATCCCCACCTCCCCTAACCCCTCACCCGCCAACCCTCCTCCTGCCCTCGCTACCCACCCCCTTCCCCAGCCAATCCTCCCCCCGCCACCCATCCCCTGCCCCAGCCAACCCTCCTCCCGCCTGTAAAACTCTCTACACCCGAAACCCCTCCTACGCCACCCCTCCCCCTGCTCTAGCCACCCCTCCCCCGAAATCACTCATTCCTTCAGCTCCCCTGCCCTAGCCACCCATTCAGTCCCAAACCCTTCCCCACTGCCACCACCCTCGAAATCACTTCGAAATACCTCCCCCACCCTCGAAATCACCCCCAAAACATCTTCCCGTCCCACGAAACACCTCCCCCACCGCACCCCCGAAACACCTCTGCCACCTTTGAAGCCACCTCTCGAAAACCCTTAAAGATGAAGGCGAGAGAGAAATAGGGAGGGTGCATGGAATGGGGTTAGGGGTTAGAGGGTGGGCGGACATAGTAGGGGCGTTCTAGGACTGCGGGGTGGGGGCTGGGAGAAGGATGTGCGGGGAGAAAGACTGAAAGAGGGGTAAAAAAAAAAACTGGTGAAAGAAAAATAAAAATAAGAGTTAATTTGTTTTTTACCGGTTTAGCAAGTCACCAGTCCACTTGGACCACTAGTGTAAAGGTGGGGTTAAAGTTGAGACTGAACAATAAAAAACGATAGTTGGGACTGTTTTTGTCAGGATGCCCATAGTTGGGACTGTTTAAATCAATTTTTCCTAGAATAAAAGTAAATATATACATGGTAAACATACTAAAATATCTAATAATAGTTATTTTTTCCGTTTCATTTTAATTGTTACACTTTGATATTTTACACTATTTACAAATTTCACTTTGACCATCATTTGTGATTTATACGCGGATGAAAATATAGTCATGTGCGATCTTATTAGATTCATCATAACATGTATTTTATTAATATCTACTTTTTATAATTTTTACAAATACAAAACTAAAGATATATGTCCTCAAAGTTTTGCATTGACATGCGTAAAAAGTGTAAGTGTGTAGATTAAAATGAAGCAGAGGAAGTAGTTAATTAAGGGTTTAATTGATAATCTTAGTAGCAATTTAATGAAGTTTTGACCTAGTAGCTCAACTATTGGGACTTGGGAGAGAGAGAGATAAGTTTGGCAAAGCAAATTAGTGATGATGAAAAACTGTCAAATTTTGTTTATTAATATGTGGGATATTGTGAAGCTAGATGTGTTGTGGTTAATCCACTCGGGAAGTATGTAACTTAGAAATGTTGTTTGGGAAGGTATTGTGACCCATCAATTTAAATGGGCCTTTAGCTTGACATTGGAGATGTAAGTTCCCTATAACATAAAACATTATCAACTTGATACAATTCTTAAGGATATGTTCAGTTCACCTTATTTTTGCTTATTTCAGATCTAATCAAATCAGATTAAATAAGTTCATATTAGATCAGATCAGACTTATATTTTAAAATTATTTTACTATTAAATATCTTTCATTACATATTAGTAAAAATTATAATAATTGAATATTAATAAAGTACTCATTGAGACGAATCAAACAAGACCCCACATGACTATATTTTTTCTTATATATTGAAAAAAATCTAAAAGATAAGATCTTGTAATCAGATCAGATCAGAAAAAATAAGTTCAGATCAGATCAGATAAGTTCAAATCAGAAAATTTCAGGTGAACTAAACATAGCCTAAGAAAGTAGAAAGAAAGAGAATGGGGTAAACAAAAGTATTGTCGCCAGCTTGCTACCTTAAGTCAAAATTCTGTCAGGTCACATAAAATATTTCTAAACAAACACTATAAGTGAAAAGACAAGTGATTAAGGGTCATTAAGTTTAAAGTGAATGTCATCTAACTTGGTTAAATCTTATGAGAGTAGTACTCGAAGCTTTGGATATAATCTCGTCTACATCACTATAAAGGTACTTAGAGACCTGAAAAAAGTGGAGGTGAAATGTACATGAAACATGAGTATCGAATTGAGACATCCTATTATAAAGGAACCATTAAAAAAATCCAAACTTTCTATCTATATAAATGTATTAAAAGGCGTGCATAAACAAGAAATTGTGCCACGTGACACTCTCCTTAGGGAATTTTAGTTCTGTAATCCATGTACAATAAAAAAATTTAGAAATTGCATAATATAGAATTTGATCCCTACATATACTAAAGTCTTAACCACTTGACTAAGTTGTATCATTTAGTGTTATTATCATAAAATATTATATTAATAAATGAAATTTTTTTTTACCCGAGACATAACCCGGATCTAATAAATAGTTCTATAATTAAAAAGTGGTCCAAAGCTATGATATAAATACATGGCGTTAAAAGATGAAGATCAAGTAACGACTTGTAACCATTTAAAACACAATAATAAACTCACATCACCAAATTAATAAAAATACTAAAGAAACTTATTTGAACAGAACGTGAGCACCATTACTCGAATCTTCACAAATATTTGCCATTCATCTGAAACGCAAGCTCTCGTGGCAGAATCACAACCAAATATCACCATATCTGTTGGTGCAATAATATGTTAAATGCTTCTTTAAAATTTTATCTTCACGCGTATTATTAGTCAGCTTGGTTTTGAATCAGATGGCTTTGAGTTCAGGCAAATTTCAGGTCACCTGATCTTCAGTTGGGCTTGCTAAGAAACTAAGCGTTTAAATTTTGGTGCATCCAACTAGCTAAGGTATTACTTCCTCCGTTTCTCAGCAAGTGACACACTTTGACTTTCACGTTTTCCAATGCACAGCTTTAACAATTAATATTTTTAATTATGTATTTGTAAAAATTTAAAAATTTAATATTATGAAAATATATTCATTGAAACAAAATCCAACATTTTATATTTTTATATTAGTAAAAAAATAAGATCAAAGTGAAATATATATGAATAGTGCACAAGTCAAAATGCGTCATTAGTATATTACAGCGATAAGCATATCAAGACGACCAAAAATCTCCTGATAATATCAGATCTTATGGATTTGGTGACAGGTGTATGTATAATAAGTCTTTACTATCATCATAAATTACCCTCATAACAGCACAACATGATAACCTTGACAGACCTCATCATGTATCGAATGGGTATTGGTTCTCAATATAGCTACCTAATAAGCAGAGCATCAATTATTGCAGGCATAATGATACAGCTGCCACATAAAGAAACTCTACAAGATGGCATGTTTTGATACAGAAATTGCAAATAAATAGCTGATTACAAGTGAGTTATAATTAATTGGAGGAGCCACAAGCTTGGCAGCACAACGGCCATTAGCCAAGTTTTGCAGGGCAAAAGACCAACCTGTACAAGAAAAAAGAATGGATTTCTCCCAAACAAAATGTGACTCGCACTCAAGAAGCAAAAATCACTGCTTTCAGCTATCTGCAGCAATCTCTTTCTAGCCAAATTTTTGCTCTAAATCTTTACATTGATATTACCTACTCTGCTTTAACGACCACTAACAAATAATGAAGTGTTTGATACTTGATTTCCTTCAGCCTGCATCTTTCTGAGTTTAGCCTTGTCTATGCGTGCTCGCCTTACTGCTTCTTGGATCTGGCGATCATGATCTTTTAACATCTGATCCATGTTGCCTGAAGGGACTATTAAAGGTCCGGAGTAGTGAATTTTGTTGCCCTTTGACCCATAACCAAGCTGGAGAATACAAAGTAAACAACATGATAGATTAGGTATAGGAAGATAAACAGACAGGAATCAGGAAACTGATTCTAGTATTTGATTCTGCAACTTTTGGTTAAAAATTATGTGATTTTACAATGGAGTAGATCTGGGCCAATTTTCCCTAAGAAGAAAAGAGAAACAAGAACAGACCCATTGATTATTACAAATCCAAGACACCTACTTCAGTTTTATTCGAAAAAGGGTGAATATATTTCTCGTTGCCAAAATGCAATTGCTCAAGCTGTTTCATACTAAAAATTAACACGGTGGAAAAAGAGAGCCAATGAAGAAAGAACTTACAAGGACAGGATCTTTATTGCTGCTTCTTCCATCTTCATTTTGATGAGAGCTTGCAAGACCCTGCATTTGATCTGCTTGATCTCGCCTACTCATGGACTCTGATTTTTCTTTGAATGATCCAGGGAACCTAGCAACTAGTTTTGGAACACCAGGTTGCAGAGAACTAGACTTTTCTCTCTTATCCTCAGATAAGAAGCTCCTCCTCGCTGCCATTGAACCGGATATTGTTGATAAATCAGCCCCGTTTGACACTTTAGGAGCATCATCCAAGTTCTTCCCAGCCTTTGCCCACGCTGCTGGGTTAACAAGTGGTCCTGAATGTGATGATCTCTTATGATGGTGCCCCTGCCTGCTTATACCAGATTCTTCCATTGCTTGAGTTGCTCTAGGGGGTTCGATCGGAAAGCCAGAAGCAACATCTTCCTGGTGAGGGTTAAACTTCTCACTTCGGCTCTTCGAATTAGATTGAGCTTGTCTCTTCTAAAAACAGCATATACATGAGTATAGCGATAAGTTCAAGATATGAAAATGCATAGGGAGTACAACAACGAACAGTATATGAGGAATCTGGTGGAAAATGAAACCGAATACATATCCAAGGATATACAAAACTCAGAAAGACATCTGATACAGGTAAGAATTCTGACACATCAAGATATAGGCATCTTCTGCCATGTCAAACAGCAAGGACCAGCATAATCCAACCATAATAGCATTAGCAACTAGACCTCCGCAATTGGTTGGTCAGGTTGGGTTTGCATCGGGTTATTAGGTTCAGATTACTATGGGTTAGGTAGCATCAGGTCACAGATCGATATATCACAACCCTGAGTCCTGACCCTAAACTCTAAGTTGGAGTAGATCCTATGTGTCCAAAGCATTATGTGTTTCTTCCCCTCGATTATTTCAGTTTAAAAGTTTGTGCTATCAATTTAAAATATCAGGTCAGGTTAGTAAAAGTCAAGTTCTAGGGCCAGGTCGCTTTCTAAAGATGTAGAAGTAACTTACACACATACTTTATCTCCCTTTTCAAAACTTAAGTCCCCCTTACCACACCCAACGCAAGTCCACAACATCACCAACCTAATGTGAACCTGAGTTAAGTAAGGTCTGAGACAGTCCAAAAGTAACAAAGCCGTAATCCTGGTGAAACTATTAGAAAGGCCCAAAAGATATATTTTTTTCTGATCCGCAAACCTTTCAACGCTTCGAAAGATGGACAATCAAAGATGCAACTTAAGCACAACAAAAAGGCTCTTCCAAGAGTGCCAGAATAAATCATAATGAACCCAAAATGTATAGTGTGTTAGACCTTGGTAACCACTAAGGAGTAATTACTCAACAAATCATCAAACAATCCCTGAGCTGAATCTGATCATTTTGACTGCTGCATGAGCATTCAACAGAATGACAGTCTAAAACACTGCAACCAATGAAGATAATCATAAACAGGAAAAGCACCTGCATCGACACAACTAATTCTGCATTTGCATCTGGTGCAGGGATTGCTCGGGACTCTCGTGTTCCCTTCTTTTCAGGATCACCCCTATGGGCCCTGCTCCCGCCAGCTCCTTGTCTGCATGGATAATAAAAAAAATACTCGATAAGCATATCTGCAAAGCTTCCTCATTCTTCCTTTTTTTTTGGAGAAGAAGGGGTTAGTAGTTCATAAATCGGTCATGACTCCTTTCTTCTACAACATCCTCTCTCTTCTCTCTCTTCTCTCTCTCTCTCTCTCTCTCTATATATATATATATGTATATACACACACACACTATTTTCTGGGGTTACCTTTAAAGCTAGTGCAAGTGGAATCATCAGCAAAAAGATGTTCTGTTTTAAAAGGTTAACAACAGAAACGGGACCTGAAATTGAGTGTACTAGTACCTGATCTTTAAAAAAAGCCTACATGTCTATATGGGCCAGGAAGATTAACTCAGGAAGATTAATTATATACAACTTTAATGCATTGTGTTTCCGTAATAACAGAGATTCAGCTGCCGATATGGAAACTCTTTGGTATCCCCCCATATTACACCTAAACTATGTGTATGCACAGTTAAGGATCATCACTAGCACTTAAGATTTACCCCCTAGGAAAAAGCTATGAAGAAAACCAAGACGGTGGTCTAATGACAAGGGGTGACCACCCCAAGGCCTAGAGGTATCTTTGAAAGAGATTGATTCCATAAATTATACCCAATTACAGAAAATAGATAAAGAAAAAGAAAATAGAACTTAATAAGAAATAAACATAGCTAATAGAATATATATATGGGAAAACTTCATAATGTTTTTGAAAAGACCTCCGAAAAACAGTAACCCCGCCCTCTCTAAGTCATGCATCTAGAAATTTAGACTTTTGTAAATGTCTTTCCACAACAATTTCGACTTTAGATGATCCTTATTTCCTTTTGCAAAAAAAAAAAATCTATTAATAGGTTTTTGGTTCACATGACCTATTGCCGCAAATGCTTGTCACATACCCACCGGAACCGTAGCGAAAGTGAGTCTTCGTGAAATTTTGATTTGTGAAATATTAGGAGTACAGAAGTATGAAGTAGAACATCTAATCTGAATAAGGATATAACATAAGCTGCTGAACACTAGCCCTGTCAGGGAGAGAGATAACTGTGGACTGGGTAGAACTTTACCTTTTAGCTCATAAATATTGCCCATATTCAAATACTAGAAAGAGTGTAATGCAATTAATAGCATAATTGTGAAGAACACCTTGCTATTTACCTATTACCCTCCAAATGCTTATATTCCCTAGGAAAGAAGTTCACCCCAAAATAACTTTGGATGATGGAAAAATAGTTAAAATATTCAATAAAAAAAATACCTTCTCGCCTCTTCATCTCTCATTTTTGCATCAAACTCTTTGCTTGGAGGATACTTTGGCAAGCTTGATGGATCACAAGGAAGTGGTTTTGTAGCAAAGAACTGAAAATTTGAACAAAAACACTGTTAAACCCAGGATATGTAAAAGAAACCTGAAAAACTAGCTTGCAAAGAAATTACCGATCACGATGAACATGATAGTATAGTTGCCCAAATGCATGAATAAAGGCACAAGATTCAGCTAAATTAATAACACTTAAATATGAGCGAGAAGAAAGGAAAAAGAACAAACAAACCCACAGACAAACACACAAAAGATTGTCTTGCTAAACAATTTCTTGAATCCCAATGCTAGAGCAAATATAATATTCAGAATACCAAATAATGCAAAACTTTCAAGCACAGTTAGCAGCAAATCAAAGGAAAATCAACTAAGAGCCCAACAACATACCATAGCTCTTATCATGGTTTTTTTTGGGTATGTGCATAGCTCATATAAAACTGAACAAAGATTCAAAGGAAAATCAACTGATATCTGGTAACCCATAAAAGAAGTGCATAGTTCGTACCTCTAGGTCTCTCCACAAAGGTTTAACAGCTTGTTAACAAGCAATATCTTGATGATAAAGATGATGTTTCCATATTAGAAATACTACCCCTATCCTTTTTACAGTTGTACTTGTACTCAAAGCCTTGACACATTTGTCGATGCTCAATTTTCAGCATTAGTAATATTACTTACATAGAAGTAAAAATTATGAAAAGTTGATATAACGACACAAATCTAACACGGTCCCACATGACTATATTTTTCCTTCCGTATAAATAAATAAATAATACAAGATCGCAAGATGGACAGAGTGGAATATGTAAATAGCACCAAAAGTCAATATGGTACTTAATAAGCCTGTTACATAGAATGTGAATCAATCTATAGACATAACGTACCATCTCAACAAGTAAAAAGAGCAATAAAAATTATGAATATTTGATAAATAAACATCTCTAAAATGGTTTCAATACCATGGATAAGGAAAAAAAAAAATTCAAGCAGAAGTTGCCAAGTTGGCGTGAAGGGTCAGCGTATTAAAGTTGACAGGAGGTTGCAAAACAAAAGCACAAACTCCTCACCAAAAACCAAAAAAACATAAGGAATCAAAGTTCAAATAATTTGATCACTAGATCAAATGTAGTTCTCTATAGAAGTTTCTTCAAATCTCCACTGGTTAGACAAATTTACCTCATTCTTCAAGGCAGAAGAGGCAGAGCCGCGATCGGCAGGATCAATTGAAAGCAGTGTCTCCAAAAGACCTAGAGCTGGAGCAGGAAAGTCTTTGAATGTTTCCGCAACACGACGAATGTATGGTTGCTGGGGTTTGAAAATCGTTGCATGAGGTAACTTTGATTTCCTCCAATATTCTTCTGAAGGTGAGCCACAAAGCTTGAAAATTTTGTGTAATTGTTCCACCTAAAGGCATTTTAAAGATAGGGCAACAAATAAACTCTTCGTTCATATTTCAAGATATCAGCACGATGAGATTGCTGAAGATATTAGTATCATGAAGACCAGATAACTTTGCCAGAAGAAAGTAGAATATGCCAAGAATAGAAAGTTCACTACTTAAGTCGAGAATTCACAAGATAAAGATTTTATTCAACACAAAAGCGACTTCCTGAGAATCAGTAAACAAAGATGAGGGTTTCACCTTCGTCCGGATAAAATTCCCACAGAAATTATAGCCCCTACCCTGGATCAGGATCTTAGGTCAAATCTTGCGTCCCAACTCATTTTGTTTTGGACACATCCCCAACTTAAATAAAGATGGCATGGTACATCCATATATAATGAGACACAAGATGATTCACACAATGGGATAGAGAATCACGACTGCCCACCCCTAAGACACACAAATATCCATCAAAAAGACATAATCTTGTCGCACTGACTTATCCTAATCATATCACTTACTTCCTCCATTCTTTTCTATTGCAACAATGGGTTTGGGCATGGTTTTTAAGGAAGTGAAAAAGGTGAGTAGTTTGGCATAAAGGTAGCCTTTAATTAGAGGTGGTAAAAGGCGAAACAGTTACCAACCCAACACGAAATCGAACCGTTATTAGCAGGTTCAGGTCGAAGGGTCTAGCCCGACTAATTACACAGGTCGGTGTGAGTGTGACACAACCTGCTAATTATATGGGTCCGCTTCAGATCAAAGACTATAACCCGAACATGACCCATAAATGTGTATTTATTATAGGTAATCTGATTTCCAAGAGTTTTTTTTGTATTGGAGCCTTGAATCATGTACCTAGAATGCCGCCAATATACCTATATTAAAACCATATAGATAAAACTCTTCAAACCCTAATAAATTTTCTTCTAGCCCTCATATCAAAAACCCCATCTGTTTTTATCTCTCGAAACAATTACTCTCCAACACTCTCACTCAGTTATTCACCGATTCTCTTACTCTAAAGTTGTTTTTACCAAAAGTGAATTGTTGCAATAGATGCGAAACTACCCAAAGTGGTAATTGTTGCAACAGAAAAAGAACAGAGGAAGTATTTCACAAGCCCTAATCTAACAGTGTAAATTGTTTTCATAAACTTTTGCACAACAACAAAATGGAACAAGTTCCTAACCTCATATTAAACTGGACAGCAATCAGCATGACTACACTATAACTCCCAGCAAGACAGAACCCCCAAAAGGTCAAACCCTACTTAAGTCCTGCTAAAGAAAAAATTCCATCCAATGGATAATACTCCATCTCTGAATTTGGTTTTCAGCTCTTCTTCACACAATAGCCGTTCAGCCTTGACCCTAAACCATTTAATGCAAAATGAGTACTTCACAGAACCCAGACTCGAGAATGTATATTTGAGCAGTGAACAAAAGCAATCTCAAATGAGCATAAAATTATGACAAGAGAAGTAAACCATATACCTCTGTTCGTCCAGGCATTATTGGCTTGCCAGCATAGAGTTCAGCAAGTATACAACCAGTACTCCACAAGTCCACCGCTGCACCATAATATGTAGCGCCAAGTAAAAGCTCTGGAGGTCTATACCAAAGTGTTACAACTCTGCTTGTTAGCGGCTGGCTTTGACGGGGTTCATAAAAGCTTGCCAGACCAAAGTCTGCAATCTTCAGTATCCCATTGTTATCAATTAAAAGATTAGATCCCTTTATATCCCGGTGTAGAACACCTCTGCTATGACAGTGATCAAGTCCACATAACAGCTGCTGCATGTAGCACTTAACCTGTGCATATATGCGCAGCTTAGAAGGTTGAATGCTTAGAAAATAATTGTATTTTGATTGATCAATTTCTAAAGAAAATATTCTGAATCCTAGGCTTTCTTATAGTGTACATACTGCAGAAACCAAAAGGAAACAGAACACAAAGATGAAGAATATATACCTGTGGTTCAGTAAATTTTACAGCTGGATGTGATGCAAGCCCTGCAAGGTCATGCTCCATATATTCAAACACAAGGTATAGGCTGCAAGACATCCTCGAAGTAACAAGACCCTCCAGTTTTACTATATTAGGATGGTCTAGTTTACGTAGAATGTGGATCTCTCTAGCCATGAAACGTACACTTTCAGGCTCTAAGTTGTCAAATCTTACTTTCTTCAAAGCAACAATTTTCCTTTGTTCAAGATCCCGAGCTCTATAGACATTACTGTAAGTGCCCTGGCCAATCTGAGAAAAATGACACGCATAGACATAATTGACAAGCAGTAAAGAAAGATGGCAAAAATAAACCAAACTAGAAAAATCAAGTTAGCAACTCAACTAAATGTACAAAATAATAGACATAATTGAAACTGCAAGCATTAAGCTTGTGACATATCAATTAAATCTAATTTATGGCTAAAATAGAAAGTAAAGACCATAATTTTCATCAGAACCAGCTGCATAATGATAAATAAGAAAACCATTTCTCCACATAAACCTCGGTAAAAGCAACAGAAAGCAATATATTACAACCTTCTATATCCAAGAAACATCAATATCAAACAATCCAGTGTAAAACACACACCCCAGGAGAACATTAGAAAAAAAGACATATGACCTTCCATCAAATCCAGGCAAAACCATTACGAACCTCTTACAACACAAGCAACATTTGCCAAGATAATTTACCTAGCTACTATTCAATAGTACGAGAATTTCTCACGCGAACACGTGATTCATCATTTAGACAGAGAAAGTATTGATCCAATGACCTTCAGACCCATAGTCAAAACCCACAAGAATAACTTGAGGTTAACAAAAGTCCTCACTAAGTCAAAATTCAACATTTATTCCTAGTGATACATAAAAGCTTAGTAGTATTAACTTGCTTGTCACCATAATTTTTACTTATCTCTGACCCATTCTCCACAATAATCAAACAACCAGACAAATAAATAGATCATCAAATCATCAAGAGGAAACGTGAAAGCAACCTGAAACATAAAGCCACATAAACTCAAATTCCCCCAAACCCAAAAAGTTCCTAATATAATCTAATCATGTTTGTCCAAAATTCTTACACACACTACAAAAAATTTTAAAAATTGACCAAGTAAAACTTCACTATATTCCTCATAAATCTAAGGTACCATAATATCAAATTCAGCTGACCAATCAAAACTCTCCATCACCTAAATATGAATCAACCTGTAATTAACAATCAACTCTAGTCCAAACAAAATACATAAAAGAATAAGCATCATATCATAATGTAGCATACCATAATTATTAATCAAATTAGCAATATGACAAAATATTGAATCATACTTTATCCAACTTCTCAAATGAATCAGCCCGCCTGGGCACCCATCCTTTGATAGCCTCCCCGGCAACGGCGGCGAGCCAAGTAGGCCACCCGGCCGCCACCTGCTCTCCTTCAACCGGTTTCGGAACCGTCCCGCTCGCGGGATGATGATGATGAGCATGAACAGCAGCAGCAACTACATACTCCGGTTTTTTCTCTCTCTTCCTCTCAAAACTCTCCCCATGTAAACGAACACTCCCATTATTCACCTGCTTATCAATCAACATTACCTTCTCCTCATTATTATTATCACCGCCTTCAATATTATTAGTATTATTATTATTATTAACGTTAATTTGATGATGATTATTATTATTATTCCGATCTTCTCTCCTCAATGAAGCTGTTCTTGATGACACTAAC
Source organism: Beta vulgaris subsp. vulgaris (assembly GCF_026745355.1). NCBI lineage: Eukaryota > Viridiplantae > Streptophyta > Magnoliopsida > Caryophyllales > Amaranthaceae > Beta > Beta vulgaris. The sequence goes on along the minus strand of NC_079205.1, from coordinate 11,371,469 downwards.
GTTTTAGTTGACAACCTCTCTCTCGGACTCTCCTTACTATCATCTTCAATTGCAGATGGTTTGCAACAAATGCAACCCATTTTAAACCCTAATTTCATAAAATTCCCCAAATTCTTTCACTTCACTTCCCCCAAATTACTCCAATATCTCATCGCATTAGATCTAACTCCTCGAAAATCGCATCGGTAAAAAAAAAAAACCCCTACATTCACCAATTTCAGCAATAAAATGGCTGAAAAAATTGTCAAATATGAAACCCTAATTTGAGCAATTGATGGTTAAAATTAAGGGGAAAAAAAGATGGATCTAGGTCCATGAGAAGAGAGAGAATGAGCATTAATTTGGTTGAAGAGGAGAGAGAAAGTGAGAGAAGAGAGTGTGTGTGTATTTTTGTTGTTGTTGTGTGTATGTGAAGAGAGAGAAAGTGAAAGAGTGGTATTATTATTATTAAAAATTTGATGGAGTTTTTACTGTCGAGGAATTTATACGTTGTGAAGAAGAGGAGAGAGAAGACTACACTTGTGAGAGTGAGACATTCTTTGTTTGGAGAGGGGGACGCCTACTTACTCGCCCTTTTTGACGCGTGGGAGTTGCTAATTTTAGAAAGGGGTATTAAACTATTAGCTACTATTAAGACAAATTTTTAATTGCTTAACTAAACTACATATATATTATATACACCATTGTTATATTCATTGATAATTTAATTGGTACAAATTTTTGGATTATTATTGTATTGTTGTTTTGGTTGGTTTGGAAATTATGTGATTTTGGAAGGATGGTTATTGATTACAGCTAATTGTATATGGTATGATTCTTGTTGTTATATTTTTTTTGAGAGAAAATATAACTCTTATTATTTGATATCAATCAATCAATCTCAATGATTAATTTAATTGTCAATGGATTTGATCATTAGTGTATATGATGTTAGAAGATTTTTGGTGTGTAGTGAGTAGAATGTAAATGAGATTTGATGTCAGGTTATATATTATTTTAGTGGGTTTTCTTTGTGATTTG